>NW_024705402.1:0-32275 GCF_018977255.1 Callorhinchus milii | reverse complement strand
AAAATGTGAACTCGCGCTTGCAAAACTGAACCGCGGAAACGATTCGATGCAGCGAGAGCGATCCTCCGCGGAGGAGGCCAGCCTGCTATTGAGCGGCCCTGGGAACGTGGCATTAGCATGATTAGCGTCTTGCTGGCTCGGCTCTTCAACACGAGCCTCGGTGAGCCATCACCCCCCCCCACCCCACCCGCCACCTCGGCTGGAAATTTATTTTGCAAGCCACGAGCCCGGGAGGCCACGGCGACACACGAGAGAGGAGAGAGAGAGAGAGTCCGCGCGCGTGTGCTTGTGTGGCCCCCCCATCAGGATGGGCCCCTTTTCCTTTTTCGGAACTCTCGCCTGTTGTCTCAGTTGTCGCAGCACAAAAAAAGAGAGGGGGGTGTGTGCAGCGTGCGAGGAAAGAAAGGGCAGCGTAGAGAAGAGGGAAGGGAGGGGAGACGCGCGGAGGCGGGAGATGTAACCTTGGCGTATCGCCGCCGCCGAAAGTGGGTGTGAAATTGGAGCCACGAATGTTGAAAAGGAGCCGGCGGGCGGGCGGGCGGGGCGCGTGCGTTTGAAAGGCAAGCCCCCTTTGTTTCGTGTGTTGGCCGGGCTGATTGTCAGTTCCTGGTCACAACAAGCCACATTGAACGCGTCAAGAATGAAATTCTGCGGTCAGATTTATAGGTCCACATGAGAGCCCAGGCAGAGAATGGGGAGCTCATTGACGTGCGGGTGACACCAGGATTATGGCTCAAGCGACGTTTAAAACGGTCGGCACGGAGGGCTTTTACACCGATAAAATGCTCCATCCATGCACGTGGCTAGCAATATCGCATCTCATGATGCAACAGTGTCAATACTATTGCTAAATTATAATCATTAAACAAAATCATACCATACAGATGATATGGCCTGAGGCATTGCATTGTAACGCCCTAAATGGAATGCTGTGTGGCAGCAAGGCATTCTGGGCGCATACTAGGCATGTGTCACTGGGAGAGCATGTCCACTTTTAGCCACAGCCCAATGAGCTACTTCATCGTGCTGGTTTCATTACAGTCATTTTTTCTTCTTACGTCCTTCATGGTTTTGTGAAGCAGCTCATGCCAAGTCACTGGCTTCTCGTGATAGATGAGGCACTGCCTTTGGAAAATTCTTTGTAGGGTTGTATGCGAGGTGCTGGACAGATGTATTCCATTTACATAGAAACAACGATATATAGTAGCGTATTAAATAGGAAAATGCTCAACAGGATATTGCCTATGAGTAAAACGATCAATGAGTGGGTTTCCAATTCCTTGTTTGTTCATAGAAGGTGTGGTTTATTGAGAGAAAGGTTATTTTGAAAATTGATAGGATGGATGAACGTACAAATACTGCTACGACACAACAACAAAAAGTTTCATACTCATGGACACAATGAAAATGTATGCAACGTTTGTTTCATTTTTCTTGGACATATGCAGTTGTAATGGGTTCGATTAAGGCTCACACTCAACTTGGAGGTAACACTATTTATTAACACGTAACAACCAACTTGAATACTATACTAAGGTGGTGACCACCATTCCTATTTTAACTAACACTCGGGGAAATACTACATAACGTGACCAGGGCAGGTTAACAGGCTGCCTGGTCATGGACGAAGATCGGAGACTCGAGGACCGCTGATGGCGTCTTCATCCTGGGGTTGAACAGCCAATATCTCTCTTTACACCCAGCTTATAACTGCTGCGGTGTGGCCGACCCCGGCCCCGCCACACTCCCCTTCCCGATCCTTTGGGAAGGTCCGAGCCCCTTACCATGTGACCACCAAGCTCCCCCCTGGGGCCCCCAGCCCCCCTTTGTCCGGTCACGTGTCCTGTCGGGTTCACGCAGAGTGTCACGGCCTGACGCGACCTCTGTGACACCCCACCTACAGTCCCCGTACAGAGCCAACACAGTAGTGACGTCATATGTCACTACGCTCGTACAGTCCCGACACAGTAGTGACATCGTATGTCACTACATCACCCCCCCCCCCTCGTGTAACACACAGCCATCCCGGCTGTAACGCATCTGTGGAAGAATAGAAAAGTGTGTCTCCCAAAAAACAACATCAATAAATAACCGGCGACTGATAATAAATACCGCATATAAAATATGTACACATTCCGAGAGAGGGGGGGGAGAAAGGAAAGTAGAACGCATGGAAAGAGGGGAATCAACAACAACAAATGTACATGATACTGGCTCACCCGCTTACTCCCCAGCATGCACACTACAATAAAAGGCCAGTTTCAGCCAATGACCTCCTTTGACATGTGAGTGTGACTGTTGAACGACGGTGTAGGCAACAGCATGGTGTGTGAAAGTCATGTAAAGCGGCCAGTCTTAGAATGAGTTCACGTGGCCGGGCCCCCAGGCGAGGTGGGCCTGAGCTCCCAGGGAGGCTCGGGGGGACTTGAATATGGGCCGACGGCTGCGGTCCTTCCATAGGAGATGACAGCGCCGGTGGAGAACGGCTGGTCAACGGTCGCTCCCCATCAAGCAGAGCATCTGGAACAGGAGCAGCCGGCGACGTTGAGGGCATGACGCACTCCGGTCCTGTGGGCGGGACCGCAGAACCACCCTGAGGAACAACCTCAGTGGGTGCGCACCCCAGCTCGCCCGGCACACCCGACACTCGGCCCTCGTGGATTGGAGATGAAGGGATGTGACAGGGAGCAACAACTGTATCAATATGGTGGCTTAGGAGGGTCGTGCGGCCAATGTCAAATTTACTCTTGCTAAAAAATTTGCTAACTCAAGCAACAGCGTGCGCAGCGCGTACCTCTGGGCGTCGGACAAGGCCAAATTTTCGGAGCAGAGGGCATCCACCCAGCTGTCCTTGCTGACCTGCCCTTGGTCCGTGGCTGACGCGACCCTCACTCCCCCCACAATGTTACCGTCCTCCTTCGTGGTCGACTCGTGGGCCAGCACTGTGCCCGCCTGTATAACTGACGCATCTGGCCTCACATTGAGGATCTGAATGAACGGCTGTTGCTCCCTATAGATCACCATCTGAGCCCCCATGAGCATCTTCCCCTGGACCGCCCTGTTAGAGGGTCCTAACACGACCCTTCCCATGGTGGCCTCCCATAAAGAGCGGTTTTCGCCGCTGCAGGGAACAAGCATTTGCACTCCGGGGGGATCTTAACCGTGACGCTAGCTAGCGCCTGGACAGTCACGTTAGCCATGCACACTCGAGTGGGGCAAGACAAGAATGCGATGAGATGGCCCGAGAGCAATTCCAAACATCCTTGATCTATCAAGATTTTTAAGGGCATTTTACTCAGGAAAATGGTCCCTAACAGACAGGGCACAGCCAGGGAGGTGGAAACCAGGACAGGCCCTGCCAATTTAATGTCGCCATTATCTGGCCTATAATGCCTAATGAATCCTCGTTAGTGGCAAAGTACCGAACGGTAACAGGGTGTAAGAAACGACATCCTCGGGGCAAAATATAAAAAATAAATTCGGAAATAATGGTGGCAGATGCCCCCGTGTCGATGAGCACCTGCACCTCTACCCCCTGTATCGTTCCGATGACCACCGATGATCCCACCGCCGCGGCAACAACACGGTGGGCCAACTGCGACCACTGAGCCGACCGGAGGGGCCAGCCATCACCCAACACAACTGACCCCTCACGCGCCACGATCCGACGAGGGCGAACAACAACCGGACGCGAACTGACACGAGAATGAGATTGGTGAGTTTGGAACGAGGCCGAGTGTGTGGTATGCCGCGACTCGCCTTAGGGCTCCTTGAAGTTGACGGCATCTGGGATGCCATCAACTTCAGCGTGGCATCCTGATGAGACGTGTCCTGGCAGCCCAGAGTTGTAGCAGACGATGGGGTTGTTGTCAGGATGAGGGAAGGTTCCTCGAGAACGATCGCGTCTCCCTCGTTGCTCTTCATCGCGCCTCCGCCAACCTCCGCTGTCGACCGCGGCGCAGGCCAGGGCTGGCTCGTCCTCTTCTGATGCACCTCTGCGGGTGCAGTGAACGTCACCAGCCCGGTTCGACGCTTGAGATTCAGGTGAGCTTGAATACATCGGGCAAGGCGATGTTCAATGCCTTCACCAGCACCAGCAACCATTCTAGGACCAAAGAATCAACCCCTGCTGGCTCCATCTTCGGGAACGCTGCCTGCGCCAAGGACAGGAGAGCGCTGCGGAAGGCGAGGGGCGTCTCGGCCTCCCCCCGCCTCCGCGCAGCGAACTTGTGTCGAATGCTCGACAGCAGGTCGTATACCGCAGCCATCTGTGCAAAGGCCTGCAATAACGTGGTCCTCTCTCCCAGTGGGATGGCATAAAATGCCGCTAAAGCATCGTCGTCGAGGGTGGTGGGAAGCGCCTTCAACGCCTTTGCCTCCGTCCAGCCCGCCAGCGTGCAGTTTGTGGAGAAGCGTCATTTGAACGCCTCCAAATCCTCGCCAGCCGCCACCAAACTCTCCTAAGGAATGGGAGTCGACGTTGCAGCGCTAGAATCTCCCGCGGCGAACTTGGCGGGAAGGAGGAAATGGCAGGCTCCGCTTCCCGTGCCCCGCCAAAATGGCCAGGGGGAATCGTGGTGCGGACGGCAGCGGCAGCGAGGTTGGCGCCACACGGCTCCGGGGCAGCATCCTCCGTCGCCGGCTCCGCCGGGCGAGCTCGGCGACCAGCACGGATACAGTGCTCACGTGGGCAGGGCGGCGATCTCTCCGCGATGGCGGTGACGCGGCTGCTTGAGTCGCGCAGCGCTGCTCCGCCGGCGACCAAGCCTCGCCTGCACCTTCCGGGGAAGCTATCCCCATGGCTGTTGGAGGGAAGGTCTCTTCCTCGTCTTCGTTGCCCGAGGACATTTTGGTGGGTTGTCTGCATGGCATCAACATACCGCCTCACTAATACTAAGCCTACAACTTAGAAAATGTTTTACCACTTCTGGCACCAGTTGTAATGAGTTCAATTGAGGCGCACACTCAACTTGGAGGCAACACTATTTATTAACACGTAACAACCAACTTGAATACTATACTTAAGGTGGTGACCACCATTCCTATTTTAACCAGCACTCGGGGGAAATACTACATAACGTGACCAGGGCAGGTTAACAGGCTGCCTGGTCATGGACAAAGATCAGAGACTTGAGGACCGCTGATGGCGTCTTCATCCAAGGGTTGAACAGCCAATATCTCTCTTTACATCCAGCTTATAACTGCTGCGGCGTGGCCGACCCCGGCCTCGGCCACGCACCCCTTCCCGATCCTTCGGGAAAGTCCGGGCCCCTTACCACGTGACCACCAAGCTCCCCCTGGGTCCCCCAGCCCCACTTTGTCCAGTCACGTGTCCTGTTGGGTTCATGCAGAGTGTCACGGCCTGACGCGACCTCTGTGACACCCCGCCTACAGTCCCCGTACAGAGCCAACACAATAGTGACGTCATATGTCACTACGCTCGTACAGTCCCGACACAGTAGTGGCGTCATATGTCACTACACATTTACAATGTGACCGATAGATTCTATACAATCACAGTTACAAAGCGAGGATTTAAAGCACGCCTTGCCAAAAAGTCGCCGGTTAGTGCCAAACAATTTAAGAGTCGTAAACCATAAAACTCACTTCCCATATGCTTCGTTATGTACGGTGCAAAAGAAGTTCAACAAACACACTTACATTTTGATTTGAACACACCGAGTACATTTTTACACTTCCTCTTGGAAACCCAGGGAATTGCTATTAAACTCAACGTTTAGTACAAAACATTCCAAAAACATTCGAGGACAATAAATGGATATATTAAAATATGGACTTAGAAGGCCTACGGGCAGCATATTATTACCAGCATATATAATAACAAACACATTGATACCTTTGGTTGGCATCTCAGAACACTTGTTAATGTTTGATGCACCCATCTCAGGCCTATATAAGACCTTGTCTCAGCAGCTTTCTCTCTCACCTGAAGACGATTGTTTGTGTTACCGATGAAACATCATGATATTTATTTTCTATCGACGTGGCTTTACCTAAAGACCCATAGAATATGTATTCCTGCAGTCACGAAAGTTTTAAGTCAAGATTTTACTCTTGTTAAATGAGTATCAGTTCATAAAAATAAGAACTTTGTGCTAGAAGAATGGTAAAATACCAAATGTACAAAAATGAGTATCACCACTTTGATAATGATTATCATTCTCATCTCGTTGTTTTCCCCCTCATTATATGATCATTATCATTCATTCTCATTGTTTTTCTCTGACATATATGATGATTATCATTATGATCTCATGGTTTTTTTCCTGACTACTATGATGATTATCATTCTGATTTCATTAGTTTTCCCCTCCCTACTAAGATAATTATCATTCTTATCTAATTTCCCCCCCCTCGCTACTATGATGATTATCATTCTCATCTAATTTTTATCTCTTCACTACTAAAATGATCAATCTTATCTTATTGGGTATTCTCCTCACTACTCTGATGATTATCAATCTTATCTTATTGTTGTTCTCCTGTATACGCCGGTTTTCTAGAGGTAGCCTGCTTTTCCTATCAAACTAAATAAGATAGAAACCCCAAGAAGAATTAAAAGCAAATGTATCCCAAGCAAAATAAAAAATGTTTTATTAACGTGGAAACTTCAAACTATTTTAAAACTATATAAGATGTTTTATTTTACCACGGCCACTGAGCTGTGTAGTTTTTTTCAGAAGCCACCTGGTAATAATGATAGCTCAACGAAGTGGCTTTTGCGTGGACATTTATAGGAGCCAGATACTCGAAACGCATGTTGCTAAATGTGGAGGGAAAACCGGAGGACCCAGGCAAAAATCCACCCGACCACGGGGAGAGACACGCAAACTCAAAATCCACGGCCGGCGTCAGGCGGGGTCGGATCGAACCCACGCCCTACTGTATAGAGGGAAGTAGTAATCATCTTTCCACCGTGGCACCTACTAAAATTAAGAGGGAATCCTCACGTAATGTCTCCTCGCGCGTTTTCCCACATCTACCATCCCACGTTTTAAGTACAACAAGGAGGTGGCCGGGGTGACTCAGAGGTCAGAGCTCCGAGCTGTGATCCTAACTTCGAATCAAGGCAGCCGCCCGCGACTTCACTGGGTTTCAACTCAAGTGGTCGATGGTCTCGGCACGGCCACCACTGACTGTATACGGTATATATGTATCCATGTAAAAAAAAACGACATTCGATTTGGTTCGACACGTAATTTGGCCAAATTCGATCCCTGAGAATTCAAACGATTGGTTTTGGTGGGAGAGTGCTGGCCTTCTAACAGAGTCACCTGAAAGGGATCTCAGAAGTGGCTCTGCGACATCCACTTCCAAGGGATCCTAACGATATTTCGTCTCGTGACTGCTGCGGATCGCGCAATCAGGATAGAATTGAGGGTGAATAAGAAAATAATAATCATAAAGCCCTAAAACTCGATACAAATGTTCCGTGAACCGTGAGCGTTTTGCCCGCAACTAACGCTCAACTTGGCTGTCCATTGGAGGAGCGGCTGTATCGCGGTTTCACTCTATTTAAAGAAGCTGCAACACAATTGTAAGCGTGCACATTAATCTGAAACCTTGCACGGAGGCTTTGTCAGTGTTCGTTGCTTGGTTTTCAGACGTGAAGCAACGGTGGTCGTGGTTCGGTAGAGGTGGAGTGCGGGGGTGTGTTCGCAGGATATAGTTTTTTCCATACAGTATAATGCTAACCACATAGCTGGAACATCTAAACGACATGTAATTACTGGTGCCTCCATTTGAACTCTCCTTAATAATTTAATGAGGTCGCGAGTGGCTTCATTTGAAAGGCGAGACCTCAATGGTGGATAGGGGTGAGGGATGGACAACGTCTCACAACCTGATTGCCAGCATCAGATCTTTATTAAAAAAAATACATTGCATTCATGAAATAAAAAAAAACCGTTACTCGCTAGACAATCTATGAACAAAGTCAAGGAAGAACACCAGCACAGTTTTGTAATTTAACAAAATGAAAACGTTCTAATTGTGTTACCAGTTCTGACTGTCAAATTGCAGATGAGACCCAGAATGTCAAAATCATTCCAGTGTTTGCCTGCTTAAACTAAAACTATTATGTAACGTTGGTGCAGAAGGCCTTTGCCGAGAAGCAGATTGTTTATAGACTAACTTGTGTATATGTTGGACAAGAACCCACAGTACTGTGTGACACAATTATTAGAGCCCAAACTTCTACATGGCTTAAGAAACATACCGCAGCATGATCATATGATTCCACTTCCAACAAATATATTAAAAATGAGACCTTTTTTGCCAGTATAAAAGTATTAAAAATAAGAATGGGTTTTACCCTTTTGGCTAATAAAACAGGAGGTGTTAAGATGTTCCAACACAAAATAGAAACCTTTTTGCAAGGCATCAAGTCTGAATTAACCACACGTACTTGTGGTGAACATGCAAAAAACATACTCTGACAATTAAATATGCATTGTCTTTGAAACTGTTTGGCCTACACGAGAGACGGCCTTCTTTCAGGCCTAGTTCACCAGTGTCAGACCAGAGAACGTCAAAAGGTGAACAGTACAAAAACAATGCCACACGTATCACAAATATATTACAAGCCTCGATGCATAGAAAACTGTCATAACAACCCAGAGCCCTTTGTTAATCCAGTGCAAGATAAAGGCTTCCACATACATAGGTTGAGGGGGTTGTTCTATCATACTTCACCACCACGCTGATCAGCGGGGAGCGGCAGGACCAGTTCTGATATCACTCACCACGGATGTCAGCCACGGCATGGAATCAAACTCAAATTGCCAGGTACGTCGTGCAGTGCGCCGCGTTTCACTACACACCCTCCACTTCCCGGGACCATTGTTTGCACACAAAATCAGTAAAAGCTCAGCACCCTGAGCAGTCTGTGGATCGGACTGCGAGCCGTCGTGAACCTCAGTAATTCAGCGTAGGTACGGAGCTGATACACTCAGCTTCACCCCAAGTTGTCCTTTGCCTCCTTGACCTGGGGCATGGGCTTTTTTGAACGTGCCATCCAAAGCCATTCGCGAAAAATGAACACGAATCACCGCCGTCGTTGAATCGTCGACGATGCAGGGTGGCGCAAAATAACGATGGCCGCCGCTGCTGCAGCGCCGCCATCGACGAACAATCGGCGCACCCCGACGCCGACAAGTGAAAGGGTTAAGCCAATAACACCTGCACGGGCGATAACTCACGAAACGTGGCACGGGCTTCCTTGACCTACCCCCGCCCTGTTCCCCATTTGGATTGTGCACACGTGTGCCAAAAACCGGAGCCCAGCGACATTTTTTTTGTTAAAGCCAAGGCCCCAATGGTCACGGCGGTACGAGGCGGCCCCGGGGTGGCAGTGCCGACCTCTGAGTAAACAGGGCACGTGGGGAGTGTGCGCTGTGCCGACAAGCGGGCCGAGAGGAATGCACCGGCAGGACGCTTTTGGGTGTGCACGCGTGCGGCGGCATGCCGGGTGACCCGACCCGTGACCCCTGACCCCTGCAACTAGCAGGGGGTTGGTTGGAGGATGGGGGATTTGGGGGGGGGGTGGGTGCTGGCTTGCAAGAAGTGATGAGCAGACTCAGTCGAGGTCACTGTTGGCACACGCGCGCGTTCACGGCTGCCCCCGCCACGTGTCCCCCCCCCCCCCGGCACTCCCAGCGCCAGTGCTAATACCCCCCACACGCTCCCCTTGGCTGCTCATGCCAATTTTGGATTTGAGAGGCTTTAACTTCTTAACCTGCGGCGTGGTTTTTACTTTCTGAGCGGACACTTTTACAAACGCGGTTTTCGGTAAATTTAGTTACAGTGCTTTAAGGGCATCGTCTTCTTCTCCTCCGGATAGCTGAGACGCTGATGGAGGGCAACAACTGCGATTTTACATTGTGGTGGGTTGAGCAGAGAACAACGTCAGAAGTGGTGGAGCGGTGTTTCACTGCGATGATGCCTCCTTCATATATATCTGTGTGAGTATGGGTCTCAGTGTGAGTCTATGGGTCTATATATGAGTCGATGGGTCTCTATATTAGTCGGTGGGTCTCTATGTGAGTCTATGGGTCTCTATATGAGTCTATGGGTCTCTATGTGAGGCTATGGGTTTATATATGAGGCTATGGGTCTCTATATGCGTCTAAGCGTCTCTATGTGAGGCTGTGGGTTTCTATATGAGTCTATGGGTCTTTTTGTGAGTCTATGGGTCTCTATATGAGTCTATGGATCTCTATGTAAGGGTATGGATTTCTATATGAATCTATGGTTCTCTTTGTGAGTCTACGGGTCTCGATATGAGTCTACGGGTTTGTATATGAGTCTACGGGTTTCTACATGAGTGTATGGGTCTCTATAGATCAGTCTTCGTCTTCTTCGTATGGCTGCTGATGTTGATGCAGAGCATCAACTCTAATTTTGCATTGTGGCGGTTGATGAGCCAGACGACTGCATCGCTGCGACGATGCACCACTACTCACGACCACAGTGGCACACCAGTAGGGTTTCATTTTCCACTCGTCCATGCAGTGTTCGCATCTGCCGGGGATTGTGCGGGTGCGGTTTAGGGTTGCCTGTAAACCTTTGCGGAACAAGGAAGCCAGGGATCTTCTTTCAGGGCACGGGCATGCGTAAGCATAACTTTTTGTATTTCCACACGTAAATGCAAAAAAAAGCATAGTAGTACAGTGGCCTATTGGCTTTCCAGACCGTCATTATTCACTGGCGGCATTTAATAAAGCAAGAAAACTCCCGACTGATGTTGGACATTCTGGGTCCCGTCAACAGTCAGGCTTGTTAAACAAATGCTGATGGGTTACCAAATATTGGCACGAGCACCGCATTTAAACAGCAGCAATATTGTACACAAACCCATTGTTCCAGGGCCGCCGGAGCGTTACGGATTGCCCATAACGGTGCCGCAATGCCCGGCAGCAGCGCACAATTGAAGTCCGTGCGAAATTTCAGGACATGACCTTGGTTGGCAGGTGCGCAATCGGTGGCAGGGTGGCATCACATTCATTGGTGATTCCGACTTTTGAGCGGAGAGTGAGTGGAATGAGTATAAAAAGAGGAGGACACACAGTCCACTTACGTCAACAGCGTTTACATATGTTAGAACCAACCTTGCAGTGTGGCCACGTCTAAAGGGTACTATACAAAAACTCGGGGCAGGCATCATGCAGTGAATGCTAAAAAAAAAAACGAATCTTGAACGAATGACAAATTGCTCAACAGAATGAGTACTACTGATATGACCTACCCTTTCCCCTCTGCGTATTCTGCTCCAGCTATCACCCCCCTGTGTTATGAGCTGTGATGTCCATTGCCGAACAACTCCCTTCTCCTGACACTATGGTAATGATTAGAATGATATACTTCTGATGTAAAGATCGTGGGTTGAAATCCTGGTGGCGGGGGGGGGGGGTAAACTTTTACACATTTTTGGAAAGTCCAAAAGGGCGGTTGTCTCATGGAGAGAAATTCCCCCCTACCATACTCGTGTCGAATTTCCACAACATGAACACGGTACCCCCGTGCTCGTTTGAATGGGAAACCGCGGCGGCTTTTTGACATTCTCCTGGAGTGCCTCAGTCGGTGAAGAGAGAGAGCGAGCGGTTATTTTGAGAGAACATTTGTTCCTATCGACAAGGCACACTGTTCCTGCACACAGTAAAACCTGCCAAATAACATCAGAATCTGTATTTAGACTGGTGGATGAATCCGATGAGCTATAAAGCGCTTTTTCGCAGATGTCCAGTAATTGCAACAAATAATACAAAAACCACAGGAGTGCAAAATGGAGAAAAAGGTAAGCAAGTCACGAAATATGAATAAATACGAAAAATTACGTATTATATTAGTCTGATTGATCAAGCTTGGCAAGGCAGAAAAAACAATAATAACACATTCCCAGACCACACCAAGATAAATCACAATCCCCCAATAAAATGGTACATTCACATTGTAATACACATTGACATTGTAATAATACACATTCACATTGTAATAGACATACATCTCCTAGCTGCGTAAAAGCTTCCTGAAACGGCGGCAGCGCGGCAGTGTTGTGGCTGCCCTTTTCCTCCGGCCACAACACTTGTGCCGCTGCCTGCACAGCCTCGCCACTGTCAAGCCACCTTGCTCGCCGAGTTTCTCCAGAGGTTCCGCGCAGATTTGGGTCCGATGAGGCTGGAGCGGGGATCTGTCCCGGATGTCTCCGGAACGATGTGGTCAAAAATCTTTCCCCTAAAATTCCTGCCGTTGCCGTGCAGAGGTGGGGAGACGGATGTTGCCGTGTGTGTTGCAAAAGCCGTAATCTCAGCGAATCGACGACATTTCTCAGAACCAGAATCTTTATTTGTCCTGGAGAATCCATGAGCTATGAAGCTCTCTTTTTTTTTTCTTTTAACAGATGTCCAACGTCAGGCTTAAGTTTTTTTTTTTATATCCTGAGACAAAGTCACAACACATGAAGCAGCACCAGGTAAGAGACTATAATTGTTCCTGGAAGGAAACCGTTTTGTTTTTAATCTTGCATTTCCCACAAAAGACGGCCATCAGTATTGCCTTTCCAGCACAATGTTGTCTTTACTGGAGATGCCGAGCGTTTTCACCAGACTGTCTGGCAATTCTTCCCTTCATGATGGATCCGAGTTCCATCAGCGGTGATGATTCAAAGACGGTCACCGTACCGCGTGCTTCTGAGGCCGTCTGGAACGCTCTTCCTTTCCGATATTAGGAAGCCACTGGAGCTACGCACTTTTAAGCAATCTAGATTGAAAACTAATTTATTTAGAACTGTGTTTTGGCTTAGTTTGTTGTCCTTCCCCGTACATCTGATTTGCACGATTGGATACGTATGGTGCGAAATAAGTTCAACATACATACAGGCGCAACAATAATGTATTAATTGTCTTTGTGGAATTGATCTGGCTTATAAGGGACGACAAATGCAAATCCGTTTTGCTTAAGATCTTCGTTAACATCTTAGGCACCCGACAGGCACACACTTCTCGTAAACTCAACGTGTCATGGATTACCGAATGAACTGCTCCCGCACTGATCCCTACATTGGCTGATATGAGATGAATTCCTACTTGCCTCTCATCCACAATCAACATCTCAACCCCGGGCGACGGCACTTTTGATCGTCATCACACGCAAAAAATAACACCGCTCCCGTTCTGATTCGCAGCCGTTCCAGCCATTTGCACACATTGTCCCATTTCACACAGTTGCCAACGTATTGCAGCTTAATTCTTCACTCCAAGGTTTTTACTTGTGTAGTGAGTCCAATTGAATCGCAGACATTGTATTGGGAGCAACACTATTTATTTCACCAACTCAACACAACATAACACAACCTACACTTGGGTGTTGAATGCCCATCTAGCCACGCTACGGCAGAACTAGACACGGTTCGCTATCCCGGTCCGGACCACGAGCTGAGTCCCGGGCCGCGTGGCTTGAAGCTTCTTTAACCGACATGGATCTTCTTCACCAGCAACCCGAAGAACCCCGAGCCCCTCACGGGGCTCCGTTATATCGGCTTGGGCTCGGGCTGGCTCCGCCCTCGCCCCGCCCACCTAGATCTCTCGAGCTCTTTCCCGAAGGCTCCCGAGAGCTCCTCTATACCACGTGACGCCCAGTGGCCCCTGTCCACCGGTGGCCCCTCTCCAATATCATCCGGTCACGTGTCAGCAGGTCAACCAGCATATCATGCCCCAAGGTAACCCTGGCTGGCTGACCAGCGCTCACCCAAGCCCCGCTAGGGCTGGTACTATGCCCAGCAAGCGGGCTACACATAATGCCAACACATTATCCGCCGTGGCTCCATAAGCCGGCACCACACAGTGACATTCACAGTCACTACACTTGTCTTCACAAAATGAGAGGATAAAATAAATATGAATAACACATCGCTGCTCTTCCAGTGTGCAGTTGTTCAAGAGCGCTGCCATCTGTGGTCATGTGATACATTTACCACATCGCGGAAATAACTATTGAATGTGAATGCCATGGTCATGCCACATTCACAATGTTATTTTGACCGAAATCGCATTGCCACAGTGCGTGTGTTGAACTTCTTTCGCACCGTACGTAGCCGTTGCAGAATCAATGCACCCTCTTACGAGGGCGAAATACAGGCAGAATTGTGCAATGCAGGCTGATCTGTTCAGACCTCAAAAGCCAACAAGCAGCATCACTCCTTTGGATGGCCGACACACAGAATAACGAAGCTCGCCATCCATGGCTGAGAAAAAGTTGACTTTTAGTCTCACGAGAACGCTTCCCTCGAATGTGGCGATCAATTGAAGTATCTGCACGATGTTTGCCACCAGAGGCATTTCCTTTGGAAGCGAACTTGAAAAGCAGAGCACTAGGGAGGCCAGACTCCACTCGCTGATGTGCACACGCTTGAGTTGGGACGCGGGGGTGGGTTGGGGGTGGCTTTCACCACCATCATCAGAAACCAGATCATTCGAAACTATGAACTAAACTGTATTTTATTTCACCAGGTAAGGCCCACTGAGCTACACGGTTCTTTTCAGAAGCGATCTGGCCATCACAAACGATAGCTCAATTAAGTCGCTTAACGTCGTGTGGAAATAGTGAAGTAAGCCAAATGACTGTACACACTTGATGTTGATTCAAAATGTGGAGGGCAAAACCGGATGACCCGAAGAAAAATCCACGCGACAACGGGAGAACATGCGAATGCCAAAAATACAAGGGTCAAGGTCGGGATGAAACACACGACCTCCTGTATACGAGGCGAGGTAGTTAACATCACACCACCGCGGCACTCAAATGGCAAGTTAACGTCCTCATGGAATTCCTCAGCACTGGACACACTACTCACGAGCAAGCCTCCCTTAACCATCCGAAGCAATAAACACATGGAGCCTCCTACGTGGGGTCAAAGGCCCCACATTGTTTCACTGGTGCCCCAAATTGTGGCTTTATAGGATCCCTGTTGCGGTTTCGTCAGCGATCTCAGCTCTCTAAGGTATCCTGAGCCGCGTTGCCCTGGGCATGGATGCGCAAGGGAAGGGTCCCCAAAGAGACGCGCAGCAAAAACAAATCCACGTTGCTCACATAGGCGCCGTGCTTGTGACAGGGGGAGGCTGCCAGGAGCTCGCTGAGCGGCAGTCTGGAAAAATGTGCAGCCGACCGCACCCATCAATCCTTTTGCCCACGTCGAGAGTACAGGCGGTCGTGGCGCTTGGCATCGGAAAACTAAGTGAAAGATTGGAGCTCTAAGAGGCCCATGGGGGGGGGGGGGGCGGGGTTCACAGGGTGCATGAATAACAGCTTTTATTATAATCTTAATCAACTTAATAAACCGACTGACGTAGGCAGCTAATTAATCCTCCTTCTGTACATCGGCAGCATGTATCTTGTCCGATCTGCATCACTGCGTTTGTCTACATTTCTCGAGTTACATAATCAACGTCTCGTGTAATGTCTCTTCTGCCATCCCACTAGGATTGTGTGCATTGAAAAGGGAAGGCATAAAAAATAACGCCTGCTTTCAGGGCCCAAAATCAGCTATCGCACCGTCACTGAGAACACATCAGCTGTTCGGCAGTTCTTGGCCGGATGTTTATTTTATTTTGTGAAGTTAATAGTTGTGTTGATTCATTGTCGCCATCCCCATAAAACCACCAACAACAACAACAGAAAAGAGGAAGAGATCGGCAGACGTGCTTTGTAGAGAGAAAAAATAAACCAATCGTAATAATCTACACGAAATTTCTCACGCTGTCCGAAACTTTAACTAATTTAGGGGTAAAATTTTGTGACGAGTTGAGGTAAACAGGTCTAGACGGTTTCTAGTCTTGTCTACTTGGTCTCGGCTGGTGACTCATGCTTCTCCTTTATAATGACCACCCGCAAATCTCCGAAGAACGGCTCAGATGTTCCTCAAATGGTAACGGCAGCTCTCCATCACAGTTACAATTGCGGGCCACTCCGCACGAACGAATTATGGCAATTGAACACAAACACATCGTGCAAATTCGTGTGTGCGCTCGTGCCGTGGTGGATTGTGACATCGGACGATCGTGAGAGGTGGCAACAGCTTGAGGAGGCCTTCATCCAGCAGTGGATTGGCCACGATGATGATGATGATGACGGTGAACGCAGAGTATTCGTTGCCCTTCGCGAGGGGCCAAAGAAACAGACCGCGACGACACTGGGGTACACATACTCGTGCTCATCACACGTATTTATACATTACAATTGCTGTTTCACTGGTCGCAATAAAAGTGCGTTGTGATAGCTGTCCGTTGTGCTTAACCCGGTGTACTCTTTGAAAGAGCGAACAACAAACAAAACAATCTTGTGTAACAACAATAACAACAAACCAGTTGACCATATATATATTATTTATATATATAAAGCTCGCGCGTACCGTCCCATAAATAGGGTGACCCCCCAAAGTGTTGCGTTGGCGCGCGGCCCCGTGTGTCTGGAATGCACCTCGAGAGGAAGCGTGCGCCGCGGGTTTAAAGCGGACGACCGATGATGCCCCCCACCACCCCAACGTCCCCACCACCCTCGTGCCACGCAGCCCCCCCCCACCACCACACCACACCCCCGTTAATACCGCGGATGTCGGCTTTGTCAGCTGTCGCTCGCGTGCCTCCCGTTCGTTCGCCGTGTGTCCTCCACGACCGGGACCTCCTCCTCCTCCGCTGCTGCTGCATCCAGGGGGCCCACAGCCACCCGTGGGTGTCGTGGGTGTCCGGACGCCCCCACCCTCCTCCCTCCCTCCCCCGGCCAAATATTTTTAGATAACGGAGCACGGGAGAATTTTTTGACAGCGATGGTGGTATTTCTTTTTCTTTTCAATCTCCGTTTTTCTCACTTTAAATACACAAAGTGCCGTCACCAAATCGTATCCACTACATATATCTGGCTGGGCCTCCGTGTGCTGTGAAGAAGGGCCATTGGCCGAAACGTCGCTTATAAACAAGGTTTATTTTTCTTAAGGCGACGGTGTTATTGACTTAAAGCTTTCGTGACTGCATGAATTCATATTCTTTGGGTCTTTCCGTAAAGCCACGAAGATAGAAAATTATAAAATTATCACGACGTTTCGATCGCAACACAAGCAGTCGTCATCAGGTGAAAACATATAGCGAGAAGAACTGTCGAGGCGATTGAAACGTCTTGATAATTTTATTATTTTATATCTACGTGGCTTTACCGAAAGACCCAAAGAATGTATTTTTGTTTGTTTCATACACCGCAGCGTCTCCCTCTCTCCCCTTGTCATCCCTTCCGCCTTAAATAAAAGTACATTTTCCACTTTTGGTGGGACCCCCCCCTCCTCCCCACTTTGGTTTGGGGCAGCGTGCCCTTTCCCCATCTTGTTTGTTATATAACCGGTGCGGCTTATATTGACGGTGCGTGCGTCACAACGTCGTGATGTTACGGGCCCCGCACATTGCCTCAATAAAAAAAGATTTGAACAAAAAACACAGCAACGTCCATTAGTGGGGAAGCAGGCACGGCAGTCGTCATGTGAATTTGACGTCGTTATAAAGTCGGTAACATTGCGAGACAGACAGGAAGAGGGACACATTGGAGAACGTGGCATCGTTCAAACTGCTCAGTGGGACGCGTCGCGAGTCGGGGATTGGCCAATGGGATCAGGAATAATAGCGAAGGGGTGGACGACTCCACCAGAGAGATGGAGCGATGCGATCTCAGGATCACGAGGTGGCTGATGACGATCAAAATATTTTTTTTATCAGAATGTTGATTTCACATGATGATGGTATCACATTAGAACCTCTGTTACCTCGTGACAAATTATGGGGCGAACTTCGCGGATCCCATCCGTAATCTAACGTTCTTACCCGCCCCTCCTGGACATCTGTGAAAACAAGAGCTTTATAGCTCATCGGATTCCTACAATAAGCATAAATATTCTGATTATGAATCGACCCAGTATAGCCACGGGGGAGACCATTCAATAGTTGAGACATACCCAGAAACCTCCACGGCACGACTGTGTCGCTGCTTGCTAACGCTCAGGGGACCCTCTGCTCCTTGTTGCATTCTACGACCCCCACCCACCAGTCGCCTCGACTGCCGCACCCCCTACAAACCCCACAGCCATTCCACAATGACCCCCGCCACCACTACCCTCCCCAGCTATCTAATGGCCACCGCCGTGTCTCCCTCCCCCCCTCCCCTCCCTCAACCACCCACGCACAACCACCGCCACCACCACCAACAACAGCGGCAGCAAGCAGCAGGCCGTTGGGCCACCCACCCAGACATTTGCGAATTCTCACCTGCGGCCGATCGCTGCCCCCCCCCCCGCTCCATCAGCTGTGTTCAACGTTTTTGTGGCCGGCTCAGGAGGCCGAGGAACGGGACATGAAGCGCATCCTCAATGCTGTCATGGGTCACGAAATTATTGATGAGACCGATATTGAGCCACAGTGTATGTTGATAAAACCACACGAATCCCACCCCTCCCGTAGGTATGTTGAACTTCTTTCGCGCCGTACGTAGCCAACCGTGCTAATCGCCCACCCATTCACCTACACACCCGCTCACTCATGTAGCCCATCACAGACTGCTGGGCAAGGGCCGTTAGAGGTCGGCAAGACGGGCACACGAGGGGGTGAGTGGTAAACACCACGCCCGGCCGCCTTCATCTCCCCAACGCTGCTGTTTGAGTCGACCGCAGCGAGATGCTTGCACGCACAGTCGTGTGGCTATGTTATTGCGTCAGCTGCATCCTTCCAAACCTCTTGAATGTCCGGGGATGCACCGCTCCGAGATTTCCGAGAGGATGAGGTTGTTCACCAAACATCTTCAGGGCAAAACAGACGCTGATCACATGAGTGATCACTCATCACATGAGTGATCAACGTCTAAAAATGTATATACAGCATACACGCACGGGGTGTAACATGGTGAAGCAAAGCAAATATGTGGGTAGTTTTATTGACCTAATTCAAATGGCTGCAAGGCTATCTTCGTTTTTTAACTAAATAATTGAACGATGCTGCTGTAGCGTTTGCAGTGGTGCACAGCTGAACACAATCGTCGATAATAATGCGGCCTTAAAAAGAAAACTAAATATATATAATATCACGGGTGATATTTCGGTCAACGGCCTTCATTTATGTGTGTTCTTAAAGGGCCATTGCCCGAAACGTCACCAATGATAGAATTCTAGTTTTGAGGCCACAATGTTATTGACGAGTGCGTTGAGTATTATTTTTTTTGTAGTTAGGAGTTTTAGCTGGGTCAATAAAACCACACACACACGATGAACACACTTGGCACTGTGGAGATGCTGTTTCGTGTGAGTCATCTCTAAACCCCTACGATTCGGCGCTTCTCAACACATCTCATTCCAAGGCACTCACGCTACTGTGCCCTGAGCCGATGGAGAGGGAGGGCGGGAGGTGGAGGATTGACGGGCAGGATCGACCTCTTGAGCGGCACGGAGGAGAGTTCGTCTGTCCTTGTTTGTTTTGTTAAATTAAATATCTTTCCCCTTTCCATTATCGTTGTGCGAAAAAGGCTGCAGTCACGCTTTGTATAGTTACATGTACACATATATATTTACGTTATCGACCGGTTCCTTATTCCTGTAACGCGCAAAGCATGTACTGATACTTGCCGTTTGTATCACAACATTACGTCACCATGGTTGTTTAACGAATATCTGTGCTGTTTAACTTTGGAACCGTCACATGACGCCCATGCAATAGAGCCCAACAGTTCACTGAACCCTTCCTGCTGATATGAATACAATCTGTCTCAAACGGTGGGATTTTTCCTTTGGGGGCGTCCATAAATGACGTCACGCGATTTTGGACGATTTTGACCCCCCCCCCCTTCGTCACACGGCGTCACAAAAAGTCAGACCCCCCCTCAAATATGACGTCACAAAGCTCTGCCCCCCCCCAAAAAAATAAACATGCTTCAAATCGCTTTAAACTATTGTCATTGTAGTGCGTATTTAATGTGGCGCTGCACTCTGATGTTGTAGGAGAAAACATTTATTAAAAAGTATATTTAATTAAGTAGAACGTGTTGTCTATATTTATTTAAAGTTGCGCATTTTGATGTGACGTCACATTTCTCAACCCCCCCCCCTCGTCACACATCGTCACAAATGTCTGACCCCCCCCCCCTAGGTGCGTGACGTCATTTATGGCGACCCCTTTCCTACAATTCTGAAAATACTGCAGCACACCTGCTACCCATGTCCACACGATGAGCCACTTTGTTGAGCTATCGTTTGTGGACAGGTCGCTTCTGAAAAACGAGTTAACATCTCAGTGGGCTTTCACCTGGTTAAATAAACAAAAAAATGGTTTAGTTTTATTTGTAAATTTCTTTGAAAGTGATTTGTTTAACTTTTTGTAGTTTGCACTTCTAACGCGCTTTTGTACCGTTTGTTGTTGTAACGTTCTGACCCGCCTCCTACTTGACGTGGATAAAAAGAGCTTCATAGCGCATCGGATTCCTCCAGTTTTAAATACATATTCTGATGATTCTGATGTATCCGCAGCACACCAGTTGCCAAGCACTGCCCTGCGTGCCTGCCGTGGCGTTGACGATGCGCCTTGCAGCGAGATTCGAGAGAATCTCAAGCAAAAGTTGGTGGGGTGGGGGGGCTGCGTCTTATAATCCGATAGTTGTGTTGGTGTGTGACCCAGATGAATATTACTTAATTGGCAGTGGGCACGCGGTGTGGGTGCCTCTAACTCGCCCCGGGGCGTCTTTTAATCTTGAGAGTACGGCCCACAATTAATACGCAGCCCGAACTGGTTGCTTAATTGTCATCCTTTTAATAATGGATGACACCTTCACACACACCCTGCACATATTTACACACACATAATCTTTTTGACGAATCTGCCAGAGTTATCTGGTGACGCTGATGCTGCGTCGGCAGTGGTGCACAACACAAAGAACAAAAAAACGAAACTCAAAACATTCGTCAATATGACCGCGACCCCAAAAAGACATGCAAGCAGTTAATAGGCGACTTTCAGGCAATGGTCCTTCTTCACAGAGCATCGAGAGGTCACTCCGCGTCTCTGGCCTCGCTGTGTGCTATTCAGAAGGATCATTGCCCGAAACGTCGCCTAACTATATACGTTGTATTTAAGGCCACACACAGTGTTCACGGTGAATTTGATGAGGTTTTTGTGTTACGATGTTGGTGTTGTTGGTATGAATTTCCGCGTGCTTCTCCCTTCTCGTTTTTTTGGCACTCGGTACTAAAGAGCACGCACGCAGGGACGTTTAACTCGGCCGTGGTTGAGTGGCGGGGGGTGCCACTGCTTTGTATTGTCGTCCCCGTCGTCTCCGTTGTTGTTGTTGTTGCCTTCGCGGCCGGAAACACTTTGCGTACCAAACAAACAAAACAAAACCGGGCGCCAGTTTAAACTCGGGGCCACGTGCCCAGCGGAAGCGAGACAGGGGCTGGAAGAAGAGGCAGAGTGGAGACCTCGGAGGAGAAGAGACACGCTGATGAACACAAACACACCAAGGGAGCCTGGCTCTGCTGATGAGACACCTGAATGTGGAAACCGGTCCACGGTGTTTTTTGGCTTGTGTTGAAATCAGTTGTGATACAAGCAACGGAGTGCTTGCATTGCACTGCTGGGGGTGCGGGCAAAGGGCTACGCATGGTATAATCACACAACTTTGGATATAAACACAGCTGACCCCGCTCCAAAGGGCTGTGCTTATATCCAGCTTCTACACGGGTTGCCACCTGTCCTGGTTTTCCCCGGATCATCCTCCTGTTGAGGCATCTGCCGTCCGGGGAAATCTGCGAGTTTCCCGGACATTGAAAGTCCCAGTTACCGTCGGTTGGGTGGTAGCAATCGAGACGAGGTGTTTCTATTTACTCCTTCCCCTCTCCTGGGCACGGTGGGATATTGTTATTCTTCTCATTATATGTCCCGGTTTGTTTCGCATCTCAGAAGTGGTAACCCATGTCTTCTAATGCAGCCCATCCGGATTGAAGTAGCTCACTTGATATATAAAACGTTACCTTGTCCCGGACGCGCCGCGTGACCAATAACAATAGAGTGACAGGTCTGATTAAAATCTCAACTCAAGTCTCAGTCCCCCCACCCCCCCCCAAAATAAAAATAAATCCCATTATATATAAAAAACGAATGCAACTCCATCTTCAAAAGCCGCTGTTACAACAATAACACTGTGGGCCGCAGAGCGCGCGCCTCTCGCACGAGATGGAAAGTGATTGAGAGATGCAGACGGGTCACCTGAGGGCCTGAATGCCACTCGTTCGAGCGGTGGGGGTCGACACAAAGGCACCCGCTCTTGACCCGCGTCCTCGTATCCATTTAACTTCAGGGCAGGAGGAATCCCCCACCGACCCTCCCTCGAGTGCACGTTTTAACTGACAGGTAGAAAGGCGAAGGAAACTTCACGTTTTTGTCCAAGATGCTCGTAAACAAGGTAGGTCGTGGGTAGGGAGGTAGCGCCGGTAGCGCCGGTAGGACTCTTAGCAAATCACTCTCTGAGTCAAACTACATGGTGGTGATGCTGCTGTTGCATTGGTCAGTGGTGCACAACCTTGAATAACAGAACAAAATGAACGGATGTATCAATCACACTCACACTGTGACCTTGGAATAAAAAATGTATAATTGCCCATCTTCACAGCGCGCAAATAGAGAGGACGAGTGGGTGGATAGGTGGTTAATGGGTGAGTGGGTGGATTGGTGGGTAGACGGTAAGTGGTTGGATAGATGGGTAGTCTAGTAAGCAGGTAAACAGCTGAGTGGGTTGATAGGTGGTTAGATAGGTGTGTGGGTGGATTGGTGGGTATGCTAGTAAGTAGGTAAATAGATGAGTGGGTGGATAGGTGGTTAGGTAAATAGGCAGGTATGTGAGTGGGTAGTTAGCAGTCGGGAGGGGTATTGTTAACGCTGTGCGTGCACAGTGACGTCCTCATACTCCAAGCCACGCACTGCGCAGTCAGTGCCAGCAATGTCCAAGCTGTAAAATGTTTAATAGTTGTGAAACAAAACCGTGTACGTGCTTGTTTGTTTAATATCGCTTTTGTTCTTCTTCAAAAGTTGTAAATGCTCATTGAAACGTCATTGCCTTGTCATTCAGAAGAGCGTTTCGGCTCGATGACTGGCCGCAACTGAAAGCATTTGGTTAACATAAAACAAAATCAGCGAGGCAGTCAAGCTTGATTCTGCACTTATAAACAAAAAAAACCAAATGTGCCTTTCCCCCCACCCCATCCTTTTTATTGTAATTAAAAACACGCGCGCAAAAACAACACCGCTACCGCCCTCTGCCAATACCGTCACGGCGCCTCAAGGCGAAGCCAAGAATGCATGCGCAGCAGCAGCAGCTACCAGGACCTGCACTGCGCAGTGTGCACGGAAGCGCGCGCATTGCCATTTACAGGGAAACACAACCACCGCCACTGCTGTCACTCGCAACTTGAACTCCGGTTACCATCACGCGAGCTCTGGTTACCATCACACGAACTCTGGTTACCATCACGCGAACTCCGGTTACCTTCACACGAACTCTGGTTACCATCACGCGAACTCTGGTTACCATCACACGAACTCCGGTTACCTTCACACGAACTCTGGTTACCTTCACACGAACTCTGGTTACCATCACACGAACTCCGGTTACCTTCACACGAACTCTGGTTACCATCACACGAACTCCGGTTACCATCACACGAACTCTGGTTACCATCACGCGAACTCCGGTTACCATCACACGAACTCTGGTTACCATCACACGAACTCCGGTTACCATCACACGAACTCCGGTTACCTTCACACGAACTCTGGTTACCTTCACACGAACTCTGGTTACCATCACACGAACTCCGGTTACCTTCACACGAACTCTGGTTACCATCACACGAACTCCAGTTTACATCACACGAACTCTGGTTACCATCACACAAACTCCGGTTACCTTCACACGAACTCTGGTTACCATCACACGAACTCTGGTTACCATCACACGAACTCTGGTTACCATCACACGAACTCTGGTTACCTTCACACGAATGCTGGTTACCATCACACAAACTCTGGTTACCTTCACACGAACTCTGGTTACCTTCACACGAACTCTGGTTACCATCACACGAACTCTGGTTACCTTCACACGAACTCCGGTTACCATCACACGAACTCTGGTTACCATCACACGAACTGACACGAACTCTGGTTACCATCACACGAACTCTGGTTACCATCACGCGAACTCTGGTTACCATCACACGAACTCTGGTTACCTCACGCGCTGGTTACCTTCACACGAACTCTGGTTACCTTCACACGAACTCTGGTTACCTTCACACGAACTCTGGTTACCTTCACACGACCTCCGGTTACCTTCACACGAACTCCTGTTACCATCACACGAACTCTGGTTACCATCACGCGAACTCTGGTTACCATCACACGAACTCCAGTTACCTTCACACGAAATCTGGTTACCTTCACACGAACTCTGGTTACCTTCACACGAACTTCTGGTTACCTTCACACGAACTCCGGTTACCATCACACGAACTCTGGTTACCTTTACACGAACTCTGGTTACCTTCACACGAACTCTGGTTACCATCACACGAACTCTGGTTACCATCACACGAACTCTGGTTACCATCACGCGAACTCTGGTTACCATCACACGAACTCTGGTTACCTTACACGAACTCTGGTTACCTTCACACGAACTCTGGTTACCATCACACGAACTCTAGTTACCTTCACACGAACTCTGGTTACCATCACGCGAACTCTGGTTACCATCACAAACTCTGGTTACCTACACGAACTCTGGTTACCTTCACACGAACTCTGGTTACCTCACACGAACTCTGGTTACCTTACACGAACTCTAGTTACCTTCACACGAACTCTGGTTACCATCACACGAACTCTGGTTACCATCACACGAACTCTGGTTACCTTCACACGAACTCCGGTTACCTTCACGCGTCATTCTTGCAACAGCCGTGGCGACTTCTGGCTGGCCATCGAACAAAGACGGTCACATGCTGCGCGCTTTCACATGCGCTTCTGTTGAGGCCGTCTGGAACGCTCTTCCTTCCAATATTATTTAGCCACTGGAGCTACGCACTTTTAAATCTAGCTTGAAAACCACTTTTTTAGAACTGCTTTTTGTGTTTCGTTTCTTGTCCTTCCCTACACCTCCGATGAGCATGGTTGGCTTCCTAATCAGAATCAGAATTTATACTGTAGAAATCTGATGACCCATGAAGCTCTTTTTAACAGACGTCCAGTAGAGATATAATATCGGGAGGAAGAGCATTTAAGACGGCCACAGAAGCGCATCTGAAAGCGGTTGATGCAGTCACCTGTTCGACGGTTAGCCAAGCGCCGCTGGGAGAATGACCAGAGGTTGAGTGATGGTTTGGGTTTGTGTGTTGGTTTAAGTTTGCGTGATGGTTTAAGTTTGCGTAATGGTTTAAGTTTGCATGATGGTTTAAGTTTGTGTGATGGTTTAAGTTTGTGTGATGGTTTGAGTTTGCATGATGGTTTAAGTTTGTGTGATGGTTTGAGTTTGCATGATGGTTTAAGTTTGCGTGATGGTTTAAGTTTGCGTGATGGTTTAAGTTTGTGTAATGGTTTAAGTTTGCGTGATGGTTTAAGTTTGCGTGATGGTTTAAGTTTGCGTGATGGTTCAAGTTTGCGTGATGGTTTAAGTTTGCGTGATGGTTTAAGTTTGCGTGATGGTTTAAGTTTGTGTGATGGTTTAAGTTTGCGTGATGGTTTAAGTTTGCGTGATGGTTTAAGTTTGCGTGATGGTTTAAGTTTGCGTGATGGTTTAAGTTTTGCGTGATGGTTTAAGTTTGTGTGATGGTTTAAGTTTTGTGTCGGTTTTAAGTTTGCGTGATGGTTTAAGTTTGCGTGATGGTTTTAAGTTTGTGTGATGGTTTAAGTTTGTGTGATGGTTTAAGTTTGTGTGATGGTTTAAGTTTGTGTGATGGTTTAAGTTTGTGTGATGGTTTATTAAGTTTGTGTGATGGTTTGAGTTTGTGTGATGGTTTGAGTTTGTGTGTTGGTTTAAGTTTGTTGATGGTTTAAGTTTGTGTGATGGTTTGAGTTTGTGTGATGGTTTAAGTTTGTGTGATGGTTTAAGTTTGTGTGATGGTTTAAGTTGTGTGATGGTTTGAGTTTGTGTGATGATTTAAGTTTGTGTGATGGTTTAAGTTTGTGTGATGTTTAAGTTTGTGTGATGGTTTAAGTTTGTGTATGGTTTGAGTTGTGTGATGGTTTAAGTTTGTGTGATGGTTTAAGTTGTGTGTGATGGTTTGAGTTTGTGTGATGGTTTAAGTTTGTGTGATGGTTTAAGTTTGTGTGATGGTTTAAGTTTGTGTGATGGTTTGAGTTTGTGTGATGGTTTAAGTTTGTGTGATGGTTTAAGTTTGTGTGATGGTTTAAGTTTGTGTGATGGTTAAGTTTGTGTGATGGTTTAAGTTTGTGTGATGGTTTAGTGTGTGATGGTTTAAGTTTGTGTGATGGTTTAAGTTTGTGTGATGGTTTAAGTTTGTGTGATGGTTTAAGTTTGTGTGATGGTTTAAGTTTGTGTGATGGTTTAAGTTTGTGTGATGGTTTAAGTTTGTGTGATGGTTTGAGTTTGTGTGATGGTTTAAGTTTGTGTGATGGTTTAAGTTTGTGTGATGGTTTAAGTTTGTGTGATGGTTTGAGTTTGTGTGATGGTTAAGTTTGCATGATGGTTTAAGTTTGCGTGATGGTTTAAGTTTGTGTGATGGTTTAAGTTTGTGTGATGGTTTAAGTTTGTGTGATGGTTTAAGTTTGTGTGATGGTTTAAGTTTGTGTGATGGTTTAAGTTTGTGTGATGGTTTAAGTTTGTGTGATGGTTTGAGTTTGTGTGATGGTTTAAGTTTGTGTGATGGTTTAAGTTTGTGTGATGGTTTAAGTTTGTGTGATGGTTTAAGTTTGTGTGATGGTTTAAGTTTGTGTGATGGTTTAAGTTTGTGTGATGGTTTAAGTTGTGTGATGTTTTGAGTTTGTGTGATGGTTAAGTTTGTGTGATGGTTTAAGTTTGTGTGATGGTTTAAGTTTGTGTGATGGTTTAGTTGTGTGATGGTTTAAGTTTGTGTGATGGTTTAAGTTTGCGTGATGGTTTAAGTTTGTGTGATGGTTTAATTGCGTGATGGTTTTTAGTTTGTGTGATGGTTTAAGTTTGTGTGATGGTTTGAGTTTGTGTATGGTTAATTTGTGTGATGGTTTAAGTTTGTGTGATGGTTTAAGTTTGTGTGATGGTTTAAGTTTGTGTGATGGTTTAAGTTTGTGTGATGTGTTAAGTTTGTGTGATGGTTTAAGTTTGTGTGATGGTTTGAGTTTGTGTGATGGTTTAAGTTTGTGTGATGGTTTAAGTTTGTGTGATGGTTTAAGTTTGTGTGATGGTTTAAGTTTGTGTGATGGTTTCAGTTTGTGTGATGGTTTAAGTTTGTGTGATGGTTTAAGTTTGTGTGATGGTTTAAGTTTGTGTGATGGTTTAAGTTTGCGTGATGGTTTAAGTTTGCGTGATGGTTTAAGTTTGTGTGATGGTTTAAGTTTGTGTGATGGTTTAAGTTGCGTGATGGTTTAAGTTTGTGTGATGGTTTAAGTTTGTGTGATGGTTTAAGTTTGTGTGATGGTTTAAGTTTGTGTGATGGTTTGAGTTTGTGTGATGGTTTAAGTTTGTGTGATGGTTTAAGTTTGTGTGATGGTTTAAGTTTGTGTGATGGTTTAAGTTTGTGTGATGGTTTAAGTTTGTGTGATGGTTTAAGTTTGGTGATGGTTTGATTTGCATGTGGTTTAAGTTTGCGTGATGGTTTGAGTTTGTGTGATGGTTTAAGTTGCTGATGGTTTAAGTTTATGTATGTTTAAGTTTGCGTGATGGTTAAGTTTGTGTGATGGTTTAAGTTTGTGTAATGGTTTAAGTTTGTGTGTTGGTTTAAGTTTGCGTGATGGTTTAAGTTTGCTGATGGTTTACGTTTGTGTGATGGTTTAAGTTTGCGTGATGGTTTAAATTTGCATGATGTTTTTAGTTTGCGTGATGGTTTAAGTTTGCGTGTTGGTTTGAGTTTGTGTGATGGTTTAAGTTTGCACTTTTGTTTAAGGCAGCGGTATCAAATTCATAACTGTCCGTGACTGGATGGAATCCGGCATGCGTTGCGTGTATAAAGTACAATCTTTCTAACCCATTACATAAATGCATTAGTTCAGCAAAATATAATGGGCGTGTGTAGGTTCTCTATCCTGTTCGTGAGTAGGATAAGCCTTTTGGAAAGACATACCTATGCATTATTCTTTGTCCTTTCAATTTTTTTTTAATAGATGGCTCTTGTTTGAACAGAAAATGCTTAACCCGGTCGTCGACTGGCCGTTTATATAGCGCATACAATTCTACACACGTACGCATGTTGTGCCTTATTACAAATAATATCTCCTTCTTCTTCAAATAGTATGAACACGAGCACACGCAATTGTTTTGCAATATGGGTGGCTAGATCCCGTTTGCAAAGTCTGACCAAGCAAAAGCGAATACAAACACCCTGGCCGCAGGTAAAGGTCACTTTGCGAATCAGTTTCGTTTATTTATTGGATTTGTGCACACAATATATATCACATATAGATGTAACAGTGAGCTCATTTATTTAACTGTTCATAGTTACACGGTCACGCTTCATCCGCTCGAGTAAGGGACGTATGTTTTAATGTTTACATTATGATTGATTTATCATTTGTGCCGGGTGGCGTTGTGTTTTAAAGTTGCACAGCTCACTGGCTTGAAGGTTGTGAGTTCATGTCTGAGTCATGGACTCATCTAGGGGAAGGTAAAATAAGCACCACTTTGTGACAAGTCAACAGTGGCTGTCTCATGGCTATACTTTCCTCTACCATAGGAATGCATTTAATAATAACAATAATGATTTATAAAAAAAAGAGTTATTTACCAAGGTCAATGGAATTTCCACGATTGGTTTGGCGCTATAGACATAGGAGAATAGCGTGAGTTTCAAACGACGCGCAAAAATCGCGTACGCAAAAAAGCACACAGCCGTTGTGCATTTTCCCAAAAAAATCCATCAGAACTGCATTGTCACAAGGCTTTTCTTAGGGTACCATCATCATGGAGTGAGCAAATGTAACTGACTGAGCGAACACGAGCACTGCCACGTGCTCCACCACCGTAACCCTCGATGCCCGCAGCTGCCCTAACGTCCCTCTCATTATGCATCGATGAAGCGGGCAAGCAGGTAGTACGTAATTGACCTCATCCATCCATCCAGGCAAGCCTTGCTGGGTGAGTCTCAAGACGGCAGGGCGGTGCAGCGATAACACTCGTGCCTCACAACAAGAAGGCCCGTGGTTGGATTCCCGACTCGGGCTACTTTCTGTGAGGAGTCTGCATGTGCCCCCCCCCCCCTGTTCTGCATGGGTTTCCTCCGAGTTCTTCAGCTTTCTCCAATCGCGCAAAGAAAACGTACATTGCAACTGGTATATGTCAAAACATCCCAATGCTGAAAAGAAATCCCTGCAAATTATTAAATTTCGCAGTGCGAAAGAAGCTCAACCAACGTGCACGCACGACACACATACAGGCACATCTTCTCCTACTGTGAGCACTTGGCAGGACGGACCCTCCTGAAACGGAGTCTTTGAGACTCAGTGAGGCTTTGCTGGGTAAGCGTGCCCAAGCAAACACACAGGACTGCCGTCCAGTGGAGTGCTGCATCGGAGATGTCTTTGGCGCATTCCTTTTCGAAGTTTCGTTTTTTTTGACGTTGCGGTATAGGAAAAAAACTGAGCACACCCGAATATAACCCCTCCCCCCACGAACACACAATGGGGGGGGGGGATAGATAGCTACTGAAGTCCGCACAGATGGGATCGCGACCCACTTGCTGTACTGCCACACACTGGCCACCTCGCTCGCGGCCCAGCGGGCCTGGGAAGCGCTCGCATCTGTGCGCGATCCACCAGCAACCTTGCCTTGGGAGTGTCGCCATGGGCGCGTGAGTGCCGGCACACGCGCTCATCGCACAGTATTACCATCATGGTGAATTCACGATTCACTTTCAGCCCCTGTGTTCAATGCAATGGGGGGTTGCTTAATTGAGTGTCCATCAGTGGCCCACGCTGGGCTCCGTGGATTGGTGAAGGGGCGGTCGGCCAGGGACCAGTTCGGATTTACTGCGCCAGTGATGTTTTCCATGGTTGGGAACCAAACTCAGCTCAAGGTGTCAAGTTTGTTGTCCTTCCTCCCGCATCTGCGATTAGCAGGTCGGCTACGTACGGTGCGAAAGAAGTCCAACGTACGTGCTTCATGTCATTTGGTGACCCTATGAGTATCTAGAAAACTGGCACAAGATTCGCGACGCAAAAAAAAAGCATTGCAACTGTTGAGACTTGGGGGGGGGGGTAATGTTGTTTTAGCGAGTGTCTGTTTATTCCAACTCGATACACCCCCTCTACAAGCACAGCTTGAATACATCTTAGCTCTCGTATGTATGTCTTCGTGTCGCACCACGTGTTGTTCGGTGCCTCCAAACTGGAGAAGCTCCAGCATGTGGATCAAAACGTCGGACATCATGCAGGACAACGCGGGTAACAACCCTAAAACAGATAAGCGCAGCTGTAGAAACCTACACAGTGTATATATATAAATATTTTTTTACCAGGTAAGGCCCACTGAGCTATGTAGACCTCTTTTCAGAAGCGACCGGGCCACAAATGAAACTCAACGAAGCGACTCATCACGTGGAGATTTATAGCGATAGCCGAATACTCTAAACGCGTCGTGATGTTGATTCTAAATGTGGAGGGAAAACTGGAGGACCCGGAGAAAAATCCACGCGACCACGGGGGAGAGAGAGAGAGAGGGATACGTAAACTTCAAATATACAGCAGGCGTCAGTTGTCAGGATCGAACCCGCGACATCTGCATACCAGGCGAGGTAGTTAACATCTCCTAGCCACCGTGGCGCCCTTGTTATGACACGCAAAAAAAAAGAAACACATAGGACGTCCTGTTCTTACAATTAAATTGTTCCAAGTGGGTTCCTTTTTTTCTCAATTCAAAATAGCGCAGGGCTGGAGTGTTTTACAGTATCTGGGTGCCCGTGAAATGTGGTTCCCCGGTTTAACGGATGAGAGGTGGGCGGCTGGGCGTGGCTGATGATGAGGAATCGGGATGTAGACAGACGGCTGTAACAGTCGTCTGTCGCCTTCGCACATTCGTCACACGTGGCAGGCAGACAGACGGGATAAAGAGACCCCGTATACCCTGGAACTCACATGAAGTACATGAGGGGGGTGGTGTTGTCAGCACCACGCCAGTGGTAATGTTTACACAGTGCGCCAGGTACTCATTTAAAGTCAATTTGGAGGCGGACCCTGGGAGCGGTTCTGGAGCGCCAGGGTGGCTAGGAGATGTAACTACCTCGCCTGGTCTACAGGAGGTCGTTGGTTCGATCCCGGCCCTGACGCCTGCTGCTGTATATTTGGAGTTTGCGTGTCTCTCTCTTCATCATCATCACGGTGGCCAGGAGATGTCAACTACCTCGCCTGGTGTACAGGAGGTCGTTGGTTCGATCCCGGCCCTGACGCCTGCTGCTGTATATTTGGAGTTTGCGTGTCTTTCTCTTTCATCATCACGGTGGCTAGGAGATGTCAACTACCTCGCCTGGTCTACAGGAGGTCGTTGGTTCGATCCCGGCCCTGACGCCTGCTGTATATTTGCAGTGTGCATGGGCTCCCCGGGTTTTCCCTCCACATTAAGAAAAACGCGTTTAGAGTATTTGGCTGCTAAAATGTCCACATGATAAGCCACTTCGCTGAGCTATCATTTGTAGGTATGTGAGTTGAACTTCTTTCGCACCGTACGTAGCCAAACCGTACTAATCGGAGATGCGTTTCTGAAAGCGGAGCTATATAGCTCAATGTGCATTGCCTGGTGTATTTAAAATAGTTTAGTTCAATAGTTTAGTTTAATATTATCCGTCCGGGATCAAACTCAGCTCACTGTGTTGGTAGCACAGTGCACCTAACCCCTATACTACCACTCCCCAGCAAGGCAGCATGCATATATCACACACACAGAGACAAAGTTCTCCCATTCAGGCGATATATTTTTGGGATAAGTGCTGTTAAGCAAGTAAATATAATCGCCATAGGATATAGCCAGGACCCCACTACTTCTGTCTTCCCAG
>NW_024705401.1:0-47991 GCF_018977255.1 Callorhinchus milii | reverse complement strand
ATAAGAAGGGCGAAGAGATTGTATGAGAAAAGATTAGAAGGAAACATAAAAGGAAACCCTAAGGTATTTTAAAAGCATATGAAGAGTAAAAGGTTAGTCAAAGGTAAAGTGGGTCCAATTAGGGACCAAAGTGGAAATCTTCTTGTTGAGACAGAGGGCATTGGCTGATGTACTAAATAAGTACTTTGCAACTGTCTTCAGAAAAGAAGATGATGCAACCGATGCCACAATATCGCAGGCGTGTGAACAGAAATTGGATATCATAAAAATCAACAGAGAGGAGGTACTAAAAAGGCTGTCGGTGCTCAACATATAAGTCACCTGGTCTGGATGGGATGCATCCCAGGTTACTGAGGGAAACAAAGGTGGAAATAGCGGAAGCTCTGGCCACAAACTTTCAATCCCCTTTAGACACCAGAGTGATGCCAGAGGACTGGAGGAATGTTACTCCTCTGTACAAAAAAGGGGCAGAAGGATAAACCCGGAAACTACAGGCCAATCAGCCTAACATCAGAGTTAGAAAAATATGGTTTAATAAAGGACAGTCAATAAGGATTTGTTAAAGGCAGATTGTGTCTGACAAATGTAATAGAATGTTTTGATGAAGTGACCTGAGAGGGTGGTTGAAGATAGTGCAGCAGATGTAGTTTATATGGATTTTCAAAAGGCATTTGACAAAGTGCCACGTAAGAGACATAAACAAAATAGAAGCCCACGGTACTAAAGGGACTGTGGCAACATGGATTCAGAACTGGCTCTGAGACAGAAAGCAGAGTGGTAGTAAATGGTTGCTTTTCTGACTGGAGTGAGTGGTGTGGTGGTATCCCTCAGGGGTCGGTATTGGGACCACTGCTCTTTCTGATCTCTATTAATGATCTGGATCTGGATATAGAGAGCACAATTTCCAAATTTGCAGACGATACTAAGCTAGGAAAAGTAGTTAATGGTGAGGAGGACAGGACCAGACTCCAAGAGGACTTAGACAGATTGATAAAATGGGCAGAAAATGGCAGATGAGGTTTAATGTGGAGAAATGCGAAGTGATGCATTTTGTGAGGAAGAATGAGGAGAGGCAAAGGAGAGTTTCATATAAGCAATCTCTGAACGTGGCAGGACAGGAAGATAAAGCTGTTGAAAAAACATACGGAATACTAGGTTTTATAAATAGGGGCATAGAATACAAAAGTCAGGAGGTTATGTGGAATATTTATAAAATGTGGTTAGGCCTCAGTTAGAGACTGTGTTCAGTTCTGGGCTCTGCACTTTAGGACAGATGTTAGGGCATTGGAGAGGGCGAACAGGAGGTTAACCAGGATGGTACCAGGAATGAAGTTAGCAAAACTAGGATTATTCTCCCGAGAGCAGAGAAGATTAAGAGGGGATTTAATAGAGGTTTTCAAGATCATGAGAGGATTTGATAGGTTGAACCGGGAAAAACTGTTTTCACTGGCGTGTGGGACAGTAACCTGAGGACACCGATTTAAGAGAGTTGTTAAAAGGAACAGAGGGGAGGTTAGGAAAAATATTTTCACCAGCGAGTTGTTGGGATCTGGAATGCATTACCTGAAAGGGTGGTGGAAGCCGATTCATTAGCAACTTTTAAGAGAGTTGTAGATGGGTGTTTGGCGAGGATAGGATTGCAGGGCTACGGAGAGAAAGTGAGCCAGTGGGATTGAGTTGGATTGTTTTTTTAGGAGCTGGCGCAGACATCATGGGCCAAATGGCCTCCTTCTGTGCTGCATGATTCTATGATCCTTGCCCGACTCCATTGGCTTCCCATCACACATAGTATAGATTTCAAAATCCTTGTCTTTCCCCTTCAAGACAGTCTCCTTCCTTTACCTTTACCTTTACCTCCTCCGGCTCCGGTCTGCTCCACGTCCCCCGCCCCAATCGCCCTACCATCGGTGGCCTTCAGCCTCTCAGCCCCGAGGCTCTGGAACTCTATCCCCCAGTGCCTTCGCCGCTTCCTCCCTCTCCTCCTTCAAGGTCGGTCTCAAAACCTTTCTCTTTGACCTTCAGCCTTCAGCTCCCCTCTGGACTCTCTTCCCCCTCCTCGCTCCCTCCCTTCCCTCCCCTCACCCTGACCATTTCCCCCCTTCTCGCTCCCTCACTTCCCTCCCATAACCCTGACCATTCCCCCCAGCTCGGGTCCTGACCCAACTGTGCAGCGCCTTGGGACGTCCTCCTGACGTGAAAGGCGCTTTATAAATGGAATCTTGTTGTTGTTGTTGTTGTTGTTGTTACCTCTGTGCTAAAGTTTAATCAAGAAGTATCCATCTGAATCGGAGCTGGGGCGATGTGCTGGAATGTCTAACTTGTTTGTTTCTCTCAATCCCTCAGATGTTTTCATGACCCAGTTTTCCGCGCTACAAACCTCCCGTTCAGTGCGGACCCGGCGCTTAGCTGCAGCGGAGGAGAACATCGAGGTCGCTCGCACTGCACGTTTGGCACAGATCTTCAAAGACATCTCAGATACCATCATATCCTACAAAGGTGTGTGTGTGTGTCTGTGTGTGTGTGTCTGTGTGTTGTCTCTATGCATGTGTGTGTCTATGTGTGATTGCCTGTGTGAGTGTGTGTGTGTTTGTGTGTCGATATATGTGAGTTTGTCTGTATGTGTGTGTTTGTATCTTGAACAAGTGGGTTCATGAGGAGAGTGATTGATGACCACCCGGCATGGTAGGAAGAGGGGACGGGTAGTGCAGAAATACCGTCAGAGTGTGGCACTCACAAACCGGTTCTCTGTACTGAACACCAGTGAGGGTAATGACACTTCTGGGGAGGAGAGTCAAAAGCCAATGGTTACACAGGGTGACACAGAGAATGTGTCAATGCAATTGTCATTGAGGACACAACGGAGAAAGGAGTAGACGGCGTTTCTGAAATCAAAAACAACTCTTGCAGGGTATGTTGCCTCCCTGGTACCAGGGTTGAAAACATCACGGAACGGGTCCAAAACATTCTACATGGCGAAAGGAAACATCCAGAAGTTATGGTCCATGTTGAGTATCAGAAACTAGGGAATAAGCTAAAAAGTAGTTCTTCAAAGGCGATGACCTCTGGATTACTCCCAGTGCCTCATGCAAGTGAGTATCAAACCAGCAGGATCAAACACATGAATACATGGCTGGAGAAACGGTGCAGAAAGGAGGGCTTCAGATTCCTGCAATATTGGGACCAGTTCTGGTCTAGGAGGGACCGTACAAGGTAGATGGGTTAAACCTGAACCGGGCTGGGACCAATGTCCTTGCAGGGAAGTTAACTAGTGTTGTGGGGAAAGATTAAACCAATTTTGAGGGGGAAAGCACTCAGGATGTAGCATCAGGGAGAGGAGAAGCAAGTTACATAGAGGGCTGGGAGAGATAAATAGCAATGTAATAAGGAGTAATCCAGAGAAAGTAGGGATTAGATAGGGGGCAAAATGCAGAACAGACTCAGTCGGTCTTGGAGGGCATGTGTGTAAATGCATGGAGTGTGACAAATAAGGTTGGTAAGCTGCGGCTCAAGTTGCCACATGGGGTTATGATGTAATGGCAATAACGGAGACCTGGCTCAAACAAGGGCATGAATGGCAGCTCAATATTCCTGGCTACAAGTTTGGGCAAGTTTCCTTACTCCACACGCCTAATAATAATCCCTCCAAAAAAAACAAAAAAAACAATAATAAATTGGTCATTTTCAATCCATGACTGTTTGTGGGACATTGCTGTGCGCAATTGGCTGCCGCGTTCGCCCACAAATATACAGTCAATTCACTTTACAGTGTGTTCTGTGAAACGCTTTGGGACGTCCTCCCGACGTGAAAAGCGCTATATCAAATGCAAGGATTATTATTATTATTATTATTATTATTATTATTGCAATGTACTTAGGTGGGATAGGGAAGGAAAAGGAGGGGTGGCCGGCAATATTGATTAAAGACATGGTTATGGCACTGAAAAAGGACGATGTGCTAAAGGGTCCAAAAATATAATCTATTTGCTTAGTGTTAAGGAGCAGAAAAGGAGCTGTTACTCTGTTAGGTGTGTACTATAGATCCCCAAATAGAGAGAGCAGAGAGACAAGCAAATCTGCAAACAGATTTCAGAATAGATGCCAAACCTATAGGGTAGTGATAATGGGGGACTTCATTCATCCTAACGTGGACTGACTGTAAAGGGCAAGGAGGGGGGTGGATTCCTGAAACGTGTGAAGAATAACTTTCTGGATCAGTATGTTTCCAGCCCACCTAGGAAGGAAGCAGAGCTGGATCTAGTTCTGGGGAATGAAGTGGGGCAATTGGAACAGCTTTCAGTAGGAGAGCATCTGGATGACAGTGATCACAACATCATTAGGTTTAGAGAACCTATGGAAAGGGACAAAGAACAATCATAGAATCATAGAATCGTACAGCACAAAAAGATGCCATTCGGCCCATCGAGTTTGTGCCATCTCCTTGAATAGAGCAATGTAATGTCAATCCCACTCCCCAGCTCTTTCCCCATAACCTGCAAACCCGTCCTCCTCACATACCCGTCCACCATATTTTTAAAAGTAGTTATCGAATCGGCCTCCACCGCCCTTTCAGGCAATGCATTCCAGATTCCAACAACTCGCTGCGTGAAGAAATTCCTTCCCACCTCCCCTCGGCTTCCTTTAGAGACTATTTTGAATCTGACCTCGAGTCACCGACACACCAACCAGTGGAAACAGTTTTTCACTTTCTAACCTATCAAATCCCCTCATGATATTGAAGACCTCTATTAGGTCCTCATAACCTTCTCTGCTCCAATGAGAATAATCCTCACCTCTCCAGCCTTTCCTCATCATCACGGTCCCTCATTCCTGGTACCATCCTCGTAAATCTCCTCTGCACCCTTTCCAATGCCTTAACATCCTTCCTATCATGTGGTGCCCAGAACTGGGCGCAGTATTCTAACTGAGGCCTAACCAGTGTTTATATGGGTTAATCATAACCTCCTGACTCTTGTACTCTATGCCCCTATTTATAAAGCCTAGTATCTCATATGCCCTTTTTACAGCTGTATCTACCTGTCCTTCCACCTTCATGGATTCATTTACCTGCCCCCACCCCCAGGTCTCTCTGTTGTTTTACCCCATTAAGATTGTATTACCGCCTATATTGCCCCTCATTCTTTCTACCAAAATGCAGTACCTCACATTTCTCCACATTGAAACTCCTCTGCCATGTGTCGCCCATTTTACCATCTGTCTATGTCTTCCTGCAGTCGGCTCCTGTCCTTCTCACTGTTTACCCCCTCCCTAACTTTGTGTCATGCGCAAACTTGGAAATGGTACTTGCTATACCCAAGTCCAGATCATTTATGTGTATTAAGAAGAGCAGTGGTCCTAATACCGATCCCTGGCACCACTGTACACTTCCCTCCGGTCAGAAAAGCAGCCGTTCACCACAACTCTCTGCTTTCTGTCTCCCAGTGAGTTCTGGATCCGCTGCCACTGTCCCTTTTATACCGTGGGCTTCTATCTTTCTTACAATCCTTTCATGTGGCACTTTGTCAAATGCCTTTTGAAAGTCCATATAAACTATATCAACGGCACTACCGTTATCGACCCTCTCCGTTACCTCATCGAAAAATTCTATTAGATTTGTTAGACTAATCAAAGGTGAAGATACTCATCTAGAAGAGGCTAATTTCAGTGAGTTAAACAGGGACCTGTCCAAGGTGTACTGGAAAGAAAGATTTGCAGGTAAAACAACTGATGAGCAATGGGAAGCCTTCAAGGAGGAGACAGTTCGGTGATAGAACAAATACGTTCCCACAAAGGGATTAAAATAAAATGTAAAAAGGAGGCTTATGATAAATGTCAGTTCCAAAATACAGAAAATAATCAAAAAGGATATAAAAGTGCTGAGGAGAACTGAAAATGGAAATCAGAAGGGCAAAGAGATTATATGAGAAAAGATTTGTGGGTAACATAAAAGGGAACCCTAACATATTTTATTTTAAAGAATAAAAGGTTTGTCAAAGTTAAGGTATGTCCAATTAGGGACCAAAGAGGAAATCTTATAGAGGCAGAGGGCATGGCTGACGTACTGAATAAGTACTTTGCATGTGTCTGCGTATGTGTTTGTATATGTGTGTGTGTCTGCATGTGTGTATGTGTCTGTGTCTGTGTGCGTGTGTGTATCTGTGTGTGTTTATGTATGTGTGTGTATCTGTGTGTGTGTCTGTCTGATTATATCTTTATGTCTGTGAGTATGTGTATCTTTATGTCTGTGTGTGTCTGTATATGTGTGTGTATCTGGATGTATGTTTGTGTGTCTGCATGTGTGTCTGTGTGTGTCTGTATATGTGTGTGCATCTGTATGTATGTGAGTGTCTGTATGTGTGTGTGTGTGTGTCTGTCTGTCTGTGTCTGTATGTATGTATGTGTCTGTGTATGTATTTTTATGTATGTGTGTGTGTCTGTATATGTCTGTCTGTATGTGTGTGTGTGTGTCTGTATGTGGGTGTTTCTGTATCTGTGTATGTATCTATGTGTGTTTCTGTATTTGTGTGTGTGTGTCTGTCGTATGTCTGTATGTGTGTATGTATGAGTGTGTCTGTGTGTATTTGTCTGTGTGTGTTTGTATGTGTGTGTATATGAATGTGTATCTGTATGTGTGGGTATCTGTGTGTGTTTATGTATGTGTGTCTATGTATGGATTTGTATGTGTATGTGTGTTTTTATGTGACTATGTGTGTGTCTGGATGTGTATGTGTGTCTATGTGTGTTTGTGTCTATATGTATGTGTGTCTGTATGTGTGTGTTGGAATGCGTGTCTGCATGTTTGTTTGTCTGTATGTGTCTGTATATGTGTGTCTGTATTTGTACGTGTCGGTGCGTATTTGTATGTATGTGGGTCTGTATGTATATGTGTGTCTTTATGTCTGTGTGTGTCTGTATATGTGTGTATGTGTGTGTGTCTCTATATGTGTGTGTGTCTGTGAGTGTGTCTGTATGTGTCTATATATGTTGCTTGTCTATATGTGTGTCTGTATTTGCGTGTATGTGTATTTTTGTGTTTATGTGTGCGTCGGTATATTTTGTTTGTATACGCTCAATTCACTTTACAGTCTACCCTGTGCAGCGCTTTGAGCCGTCGAGAAGATGTGAAAAGCGCTATATCAAATGCAAGGATTATTATATTATATGTGTTTGTGTATATGTATGTGTATCTGTGTCTGTATATGTTTGTGTATCTGTATGTTTCTGTGTATCTGTACGTGTTTGTATGTCTGTATGTTGTGTATCTATGTGTTTGTTGTCTGTATGTGTTTGTGTAACTGTATGTTTCTGTGTATCTGTACGTGTTTGTATGTCTATGTTGTGTATCTATGTGTTTGTTGTCTGTATGTGTTTGTGTAACTGTATGTGTTTCTGTATCTGTATGTGTTGTGTATCTATGCATTTGTGTATCTCTATGTGTTTGTGTGTCTGTATGTGTTTGTGTGGCTGTATATGTTTGTGTATCTGTATGTGTATGTGTATCTGTATGTGTTTGTGTGTCTGTATGTGTTTGTGTGTCTGTATGTGTTTGTGTATGTGTACGTTTGTGTATCTGTATGTGTTGTGTATCTATGTGTTTGTGTATCTCTATGTGTTTGTGTGTCTGTATGTGTTTGTGTATCTGTATGTGTTTGTGTATCTGTGTGTGTTTGTGTATCTGTTTGTGTTTGTGTGGCTGTATATGTTTGGGTATCTGTATGCGTTTGGGTATCTGTTTGTGTTTGTGTGGCTGTATGTGTTTGGGTATCTGTATGCGTTTGGGTATCTGTATGTGTTTGTGTGTCTGTATGTGTTTGTGTACCTGTATGTGTTTGTGTATCTGTATGTGTTTGTGTATCTGTGTGCGTTTGTGTATCTGTATGTGTTTGTGTGTCTGTATGTGTTTGTGTATCTGTATGTGTTTGTGTGTCTGTATGTGTTTGTGTATCTGTATGTGTTTGGGTATCTGTATGTGTTTGGGTATCTGTATGTGTTTGTGTATCTGTGTGCGTTTGTGTATCTGTATGTGTTTGTGTATCTGTATGTGTTGTGTATCTATGCATTTGTGTATCTCTATGTGTTTGTGTGTCTGTATGTGTTTGTGTGGCTGTATATGTTTGTGTATCTGTATGTGTATGTGTATCTGTATGTGTTTGTGTGTCTGTATGTGTTTGTGTGTCTGTATGTGTTTGTGTATGTGTACGTTTGTGTATCTGTATGTGTTGTGTATCTATGTGTTTGTGTATCTCTATGTGTTTGTGTGTCTGTATGTGTTTGTGTATCTGTATGTGTTTGTGTATCTGTGTGTGTTTGTGTATCTGTTTGTGTTTGTGTGGCTGTATGTGTTTGGGTATCTGTATGCGTTTGGGTATCTGTATGTGTTTGTGTGTCTGTATGTGTTTGTGTACCTGTATGTGTTTGTGTATCTGTATGTGTTTGTGTGTCTGTATGTGTTTGTGTATCTGTATGTGTTTGTGTGTCTGTATGTGTTTGTGTATCTGTATGTGTTTGTGTATCTGTATGTGTTTGTGTATCTGTGTGCGTTTGTGTATCTGTATGTGTTTGTGTATCTGTATGTGTTTGTGTTTCTGTGTGCGTTTGTGTATCTGTATGTGTTTGTGTGTCTGTATGTGTTTGTGTATCTGTATGTGTTTGTGTGTCTGTATGTGTTTGTGTATTTGTATGTGTTTGTGTGTCTGTGTGTCTTTGTGTGGCTCTATGTGTTTGTGTATCATTTGTGTATCTGTATGTGTTTGTGTGGCTGTATCTGTTTGTGTACCTGTATGTGTTTGTGTATCTGTATGTGTATCTGTGTCTGTATATGTTTGTGTATCTGTATGTTTCTGTGTATCTGTACGTGTTTGTATGTCTGTATGTTGTGTATCTATGTGTTTGTTGTCTGTATGTGTTTGTGTAACTGTATGTTTCTGTGTATCTGTACGTGTTTGTATGTCTATGTTGTGTATCTATGTGTTTGTTGTCTGTATGTGTTTGTGTAACTGTATGTGTTTCTGTATCTGTATGTGTTGTGTATCTATGCATTTGTGTATCTCTATGTGTTTGTGTGTCTGTATGTGTTTGTGTGGCTGTATATGTTTGTGTATCTGTATGTGTATGTGTATCTGTATGTGTTTGTGTGTCTGTATGTGTTTGTGTGTCTGTATGTGTTTGTGTATGTGTACGTTTGTGTATCTGTATGTGTTGTGTATCTATGTGTTTGTGTATCTCTATGTGTTTGTGTATCTGTGTGCGTTTGTGTATCTGTATGTGTTTGTGTGTCTGTATGTGTTTGTGTATCTGTATGTGTTTGTGTGTCTGTATGTGTTTGTGTATCTGTATGTGTTTGGGTATCTGTATGTGTTTGGGTATCTGTATGTGTTTGTGTATCTGTGTGCGTTTGTGTATCTGTATGTGTTTGTGTATCTGTATGTGTTTGTGTATCTGTATGTGTTTGTGTGTCTGTATGTGTTTGTGTATCTGTATGTTTTTGTGTATCTGTGTGTGTTTGTGTATCTCTATGTGTTTGTGTATCTGTATGTGTTTGTGTATCTGTATGTGTTTGGGTATCTGTATGCGTTTGGGTATCTGTATGTGTTTGTGTGTCTGTATGTGTTTGTGTACCTGTATGTGTTTGTGTATCTGTATGTGTTTGTGTATCTGTGTGCGTTTGTGTATCTGTATGTGTTTGTGTGTCTGTATGTGTTTGTGTATCTGTATGTGTTTGTGTGTCTGTATGTGTTTGTGTATCTGTATGTGTTTGGGTATCTGTATGTGTTTGGGTATCTGTATGTGTTTGTGTATCTGTGTGCGTTTGTGTATCTGTATGTGTTTGTGTATCTGTATGTGTTGTGTATCTATGCATTTGTGTATCTCTATGTGTTTGTGTGTCTGTATGTGTTTGTGTGGCTGTATATGTTTGTGTATCTGTATATGTATGTGTATCTGTATGTGTTTGTGTGTCTGTATGTGTTTGTGTGTCTGTATGTGTTTGTGTATGTGTACGTTTGTGTATCTGTATGTGTTGTGTATCTATGTGTTTGTGTATCTCTATGTGTTTGTGTGTCTGTATGTGTTTGTGTATCTGTATGTGTTTGTGTATCTGTGTGTGTTTGTGTATCTGTTTGTGTTTGTGTGGCTGTATATGTTTGGGTATCTGTATGCGTTTGGGTATCTGTATGTGTTTGTGTGTCTGTATGTGTTTGTGTACCTGTATGTGTTTGTGTATCTGTATGTGTTTGTGTATCTGTGTGCGTTTGTGTATCTGTATGTGTTTGTGTGTCTGTATGTGTTTGTGTATCTGTATGTGTTTGTGTGTCTGTATGTGTTTGTGTATCTGTATGTGTTTGGGTATCTGTATGTGTTTGGGTATCTGTATGTGTTTGTGTATCTGTGTGCGTTTGTGTATCTGTATGTGTTTGTGTATCTGTATGTGTTTGTGTATCTGTATGTGTTTGTGTGTCTGTATGTGTTTGTGTATCTGTATGTTTTTGTGTATCTGTGTGTGTTTGTGTATCTGTTTGTGTTTGTGTGGCTGTAGGTGTTTGGGTATCTGTATGCGTTTGGGTATCTGTATGTGTTTGTGTGTCTGTATGTGTTTGTGTACCTGTATGTGTTTGTGTATCTGTATGTGTTTGTGTGTCTGTATGTGTTTGTGTATCTGTATGTGTTTGTGTGTCTGTATGTGTTTGTGTATCTGTATGTGTTTGTGTATCTGTATGTGTTTGTGTATCTGTGTGCGTTTGTGTATCTGTATGTGTTTGTGTATCTGTATGTGTTTGTGTTTCTGTGTGCGTTTGTGTATCTGTATGTGTTTGTGTGTCTGTATGTGTTTGTGTATCTGTATGTGTTTGTGTGTCTGTATGTGTTTGTGTATTTGTATGTGTTTGTGTGTCTGTGTGTCTTTGTGTGGCTCTATGTGTTTGTGTATCATTTTGTGTATCTGTATGTGTTTGTGTGGCTGTATCTGTTTGTGTACCTGTATGTGTTTGTGTATCTGTATGTGTATCTGTGTCTGTATATGTTTGTGTATCTGTATGTTTCTGTGTATCTGTACGTGTTTGTATGTCTGTATGTTGTGTATCTATGTGTTTGTTGTCTGTATGTGTTTGTGTAACTGTATGTTTCTGTGTATCTGTACGTGTTTGTATGTCTATGTTGTGTATCTATGTGTTTGTTGTCTGTATGTGTTTGTGTAACTGTATGTGTTTCTGTATCTGTATGTGTTGTGTATCTATGCATTTGTGTATCTCTATGTGTTTGTGTGTCTGTATGTGTTTGTGTGGCTGTATATGTTTGTGTATCTGTATGTGTATGTGTATCTGTATGTGTTTGTGTGTCTGTATGTGTTTGTGTGTCTGTATGTGTTTGTGTATGTGTACGTTTGTGTATCTGTATGTGTTGTGTATCTATGTGTTTGTGTATCTCTATGTGTTTGTGTATCTGTGTGCGTTTGTGTATCTGTATGTGTTTGTGTGTCTGTATGTGTTTGTGTATCTGTATGTGTTTGTGTGTCTGTATGTGTTTGTGTATCTGTATGTGTTTGGGTATCTGTATGTGTTTGGGTATCTGTATGTGTTTGTGTATCTGTGTGCGTTTGTGTATCTGTATGTGTTTGTGTATCTGTATGTGTTTGTGTATCTGTATGTGTTTGTGTGTCTGTATGTGTTTGTGTATCTGTATGTTTTTGTGTATCTGTGTGTGTTTGTGTATCTCTATGTGTTTGTGTATCTGTATGTGTTTGTGTATCTGTATGTGTTTGGGTATCTGTATGCGTTTGGGTATCTGTATGTGTTTGTGTGTCTGTATGTGTTTGTGTACCTGTATGTGTTTGTGTATCTGTATGTGTTTGTGTATCTGTGTGCGTTTGTGTATCTGTATGTGTTTGTGTGTCTGTATGTGTTTGTGTATCTGTATGTGTTTGTGTGTCTGTATGTGTTTGTGTATCTGTATGTGTTTGGGTATCTGTATGTGTTTGGGTATCTGTATGTGTTTGTGTATCTGTGTGCGTTTGTGTATCTGTATGTGTTTGTGTATCTGTATGTGTTGTGTATCTATGCATTTGTGTATCTCTATGTGTTTGTGTGTCTGTATGTGTTTGTGTGGCTGTATATGTTTGTGTATCTGTATATGTATGTGTATCTGTATGTGTTTGTGTGTCTGTATGTGTTTGTGTGTCTGTATGTGTTTGTGTATGTGTACGTTTGTGTATCTGTATGTGTTGTGTATCTATGTGTTTGTGTATCTCTATGTGTTTGTGTGTCTGTATGTGTTTGTGTATCTGTATGTGTTTGTGTATCTGTGTGTGTTTGTGTATCTGTTTGTGTTTGTGTGGCTGTATATGTTTGGGTATCTGTATGCGTTTGGGTATCTGTATGTGTTTGTGTGTCTGTATGTGTTTGTGTACCTGTATGTGTTTGTGTATCTGTATGTGTTTGTGTATCTGTGTGCGTTTGTGTATCTGTATGTGTTTGTGTGTCTGTATGTGTTTGTGTATCTGTATGTGTTTGTGTGTCTGTATGTGTTTGTGTATCTGTATGTGTTTGGGTATCTGTATGTGTTTGGGTATCTGTATGTGTTTGTGTATCTGTGTGCGTTTGTGTATCTGTATGTGTTTGTGTATCTGTATGTGTTTGTGTATCTGTATGTGTTTGTGTGTCTGTATGTGTTTGTGTATCTGTATGTTTTTGTGTATCTGTGTGTGTTTGTGTATCTGTTTGTGTTTGTGTGGCTGTAGGTGTTTGGGTATCTGTATGCGTTTGGGTATCTGTATGTGTTTGTGTGTCTGTATGTGTTTGTGTATCTGTATGTGTTTGTGTATCTGTGTGCGTTTGTGTATCTGTATGTGTTTGTGTATCTGTATGTGTTTGTGTTTCTGTGTGCGTTTGTGTATCTGTATGTGTTTGTGTGTCTGTATGTGTTTGTGTATCTGTATGTGTTTGTGTGTCTGTATGTGTTTGTGTATTTGTATGTGTTTGTGTGTCTGTGTGTCTTTGTGTGGCTCTATGTGTTTGTGTATCATTTGTGTATCTGTATGTGTTTGTGTGGCTGTATCTGTTTGTGTACCTGTATGTGTTTGTGTATCTGTATGTGTATCTGTGTCTGTATATGTTTGTGTATCTGGATGTGTTTGTGTATCTGTATGTGTTTGTGTATCTGTATGTTTCTGTGTCTCTGTATGTGTTTGTGTATCTGTATGTTTCTGTGTATCTGTATGTGTTTGTGTATCTGTATGTTTCCGTGTATCTATACGTGTTTGTATGTCTGTATGTTGTGTATCTATGTGTTTGTTGTCTGTATGTGTTTGTGTAACTGTATGTTTCTGTGTATCTGTACGTGTTTGTATGTCTATGTTGTGTATCTATGTGTTTGTTGTCTGTATGTGTTTGTGTAACTGTATGTGTTTCTGTATCTGTATGTGTTGTGTATCTATGCATTTGTGTATCTCTATGTGTTTGTGTGTCTGTATGTGTTTGTGTGGCTGTATATGTTTGTGTATCTGTATGTGTATGTGTATCTGTATGTGTTTGTGTGTCTGTATGTGTTTGTGTGTCTGTATGTGTTTGTGTATGTGTACGTTTGTGTATCTGTATGTGTTGTGTATCTGTATGTTTCTGTGTCTCTGTATGTGTTTGTGTATCTGTATGTTTCTGTGTATCTGTATGTGTTTGTGTATCTCTATGTGTTTGTGTGTCTGTATGTGTTTGTGTATCTGGATGTGTTTGTGTATCTGTATGTGTTTGTGTATCTGTATGTTTCTGTGTCTCTGTATGTGTTTGTGTATCTGTATGTTTCTGTGTATCTGTATGTGTTTGTGTATCTGTATGTTTCCGTGTATCTATACGTGTTTGTATGTCTGTATGTTGTGTATCTATGTGTTTGTTTGTCTGTTTGTGTTTGTGTATCTGTATGTGTTTCTGTATCTGTATGTGTTTGTGTATCTGTATGTGTTTATGTATCTGTATATGTTTGTGTATCTGTATGTGTTTGTGTATTTGTATGTGTTTGTGTATCTGTGTATGTTTGTGTATCTGTATGTGTTTGTGTATCTATGTGTTTGTGTGTCTGTATGTGTTTGTGTATCTGTATGTGTTTGGGTATCTGTATGCGTTTGTGTATCTGTGTGTTTGTGTATCTGTATGTGTTTAGGTATCTGTATGTGTTTGTGTATCTATGTGTTTGTGTGTCTGTATCTGTTTGTGTATCTGTATGTGTTTGTGTATCTGTGCGTTTGTGTATCTGTATGTGTTTGTGTGTCCGTATGTGTTTGTGTGGCTGTATGTGTTTGTGTATCTGTATGTGTTTGTGTATCTGTATGTGTTTGTGTGTCTGTATGTCTTTGTGTGGCTCTATGTGTTTGTGTATCGTTTGTGTATCTGCATGTGTTTCTGTATCTGCATGTTTCTGTGTATCTGTACGTCTTTGTTTGTCTGTATGTTGTGTATCTATGTGTTTGTTTGTCTGTTTGTGTTTGTGTATCTGTATGTTTCTGTGTATCTGTACGTGTTTGTATGTCTATATGTTGTGTATCTATGTGTTTGTGTGTCTGTATGTGTTTGTGTATCTGTATGTGTTTGTGTATCTGTGTGTGTTTGTGTATCTGTTTGTGTTTGTGTGGCTGTATGTGTTTGGGTATCTGTATGCGTTTGGGTATCTGTATGTGTTTGTGTGTCTGTATGTGTTTGTGTATCTGTATGTGTTTGTGTATCTGTGTGCGTTTGTGTATCTGTATGTGTTTGTGTGTCTGTATGTGTTTGTGTATCTGTATGTGTTTGTGTGTCTGTATGTGTTTGTGTATCTGTATGTGTTTGGGTATCTGTATGTGTTTGGGTATCTGTATGTGTTTGTGTATCTGTGTGCGTTTGTGTATCTGTATGTGTTTGTGTATCTGTATGTGTTTGTGTATCTGTATGTGTTTGTGTGTCTGTATGTGTTTGTGTATCTGTATGTTTTTGTGTATCTGTGTGTGTTTGTGTATCTCTATGTGTTTGTGTATCTGTATGTGTTTGTGTATCTGTATGTGTTTGGGTATCTGTATGTGTTTGGGTATCTGTATGTATTTCTGTATCTGTATGTGTTGTGTATCTATGTGTTTGTGTATCTCTGTGTGTTTGTGTGTCTGTATGTGTTTGTGTGGCTGTATATGTTTGTGTATCTATGTGTTTGTGTATCTGTTTGTGTATGTGTATCTGTTTGTGTTTGTGTATCTGTATGTGTTTGTGTATCTGTATGTGTTTGGGTGGCTGTATCTGTTTGTGTATGTGTTTGTGTATCTGTGTGCGTTTGTGTATCTGTATGTGTTTGTGTGTCCGTATGTGTTTGTGTACCTGTATGTGTTTGTGTATCTCTATGTGTTTGTGTATCTCTATGTGTTTGTGTATCTCTATGTGTTTGTGTGTCTGTATGTGTTTGTGTATCTGTATGTGTTTGGGTATCTGTATGTGTTTGTGTGTTTTTGTATCTGTATGTGTTTGTGTGTCTGTATGTCTTTGTGTGGCTGTATGTGTTTGTGTATCGTTTGTGTATCTGTATGTGTTTGTGTATCTGTATATGTTTGTGTATCTGTATGTTTCTGTGTATCTGTACGTCTTTGTTTGTCTGTATGTTGTGTATCTATGTGTTTGTTTGTCTGTTTGTGTTTGTGTATCTGTATGTTTATGTGTATCTGTACGTGTTTGTATGTCTATATGTTGTGTATCTATGTGTTTGTTTGTCTGTATGTGTTTGGGTATCTGTATGCGTTTGGGTATCTGTATTTGTTTGTGTGTCTGTATGTGTTTGTGTATCTGTATGTGTTTGTGTTTCTGTGTGCGTTTGTGTATCTGTATGTGTTTGTGTATCTGTATGTGTTTGTGTTTCTGTGTGCGTTTGTGTATCTGTATGTGTTTGTGTGTCTGTATGTGTTTGTGTATCTGTATGTGTTTGTGTGTCTGTATGTGTTTGTGTATTTGTATGTGTTTGTGTGTCTGTGTGTCTTTGTGTGGCTCTATGTGTTTGTGTATCATTTGTGTATCTGTATGTGTTTGTGTGGCTGTATCTGTTTGTGTACCTGTATGTGTTTGTGTATCTGTATGTGTTTGTGTATCTGTGTGCGTTTGTGTATCTGTATGTGTTTGTGTTTCTGTATGTGTTTGGGTATCTGTATGTGTTTGTGTATCTGTATATGTTTGTGTATCTGTATGTATTTCTGTATCTGTTTGTGTTTGTGTATCTGTATGTGTTTCTGTATCTGTATGTATTGTGTATCTATGTGTTTGTGTATCTCTATGTGTTTGGGTATCTGTATGTGTTTGTGTATCTGTATGTGTTTGTGTATCTGTATGTGTTTGTGTATCTGTTTGTGTATCTGTATGTGTTTGTGTATTTGTATGTGTTTGTGTACCTGTGTATGTTTGTGTATCTGTACGTGTTTGGGTATCTGTGTGTGTTTGTGTATCGGTATGTGTTTGGGTATCTGTATGTGTTTGTGTATCTATGTGTGTTTGTGTATCTCGATGTGTTTGTGTGTCTGTATGTGTTTGTGTATCTGTATGTGTTTGTGTATCTGTGTGTGTTTGTGTATCTGTTTGTGTTTGTGTGGCTGTATGTGTTTGGGTATCTGTATGCGTTTGGGTATCTGTATGTGTTTGTGTGGCTGTATGTGTTTGTTTATCTGTATGTGTTTGTGTGTCTGTATGTGTTTGTGTATCTGTATGTGTTTGTGTATCTGTGTGCGTTTGTGTATCTGTATGTGTTTGTGTGTCTGTATGTGTTTGTGTATCTGTATGTGTTTGTGTGTCTGTATGTGTTTGTGTATCTGTATGTGTTTGGGTATCTGTATGTGTTTGGGTATCTGTATGTGTTTGTGTATTTGTGTGTGTTTGTGTATCTGTATGTGTTTGTGTGTCTGTATGTCTTTGTGTGGCTGTATGTGTTTGTGTATCGTTTGTGTATCTGTATGTGTTTGTGTATTTGTATATGTTTGTGTATCTGTATGTTTCTGTGTATCTGTATGTGTTTCTGTATCTGTATGTTTCTGTGTATCTGTATGTGTTTGTGTGTCTGTATGTTGTGTATCTATGTTTGTTTGTGTTTGTGTATCTGTATGTTTCTGTGTATCTATACGTGTTTGTATGTCTATATGTTGTGTATCTATGTGTTTGTTTGTCTGTACGTGTTTGTGTTTGTGTATCTGTATGTGTTTGTGTATCTGTATGTTTGTGTGTCTGTATGTGTTTGTGTATCTATGTGTGTTTGTGTATCTGTATGTATTTGTGTATCGGTTTGTGTTTGTGTATCTGTATGTGTTTCTGTATCTGTATGTGTTGTGTATCTATGTGTTTGTGTATCTGTATGTGTTTGTGTGTCTGTATGTGTTTGTGTATCTGTATGTGTTTGTGTATTTGTATGTGTTTGTGTATCTGTATGTGTTTGTGTATCTGTATGTGTTTGTGTATCTGTATGCGTTTCTGTGTCTGTATGTGTTTGTGTATCTGTATGTGTTTGGGTATCTGTATGTGTTTCTGTGTCTGTATGTGTTTGTGTATCTGTATGTGTTTGTGTATCTGTATGTTTGTGTGTCTGTATGTGTTTGTGTATCTATGTGTGTTTGTGTATCTGTATGTATTTGTGTATCTGTTTGTGTTTGTGTAACTGTATGTGTTTCTGTATCTGTATGTGTTGTGTATCTATGTGTTTGTGTATCTCTATGTGTTTGTATGTCTGTATGTGTTTGTGTGGCTCTATGTGTTTGTGTATCTGTATGTGTTTGTGTGTCTGTATGTGTTTGTGTATCTGTATGTGTTTGTGTATCTGTATGTGTTTGTGTATCTGTATGTGTTTGGGTATCTGTATGTGTTTGGGTATCTGTATGTATTTCTGTATCTGTATGTGTTGTGTATCTATGTGTTTGTGTATCTGTGTGTTTGTGTGTCTGTATGTGTTTGTGTGGCTGTATATGTTTGTGTATCTATGTGTTTGTGTATCTGTTTGTGTATGTGTATCTGTTTGTGTTTGTGTATCTGTATGTGTTTGTGTATCTGTATGTGTTTGGGTGGCTGTATCTGTTTGTGTATATGTTTGTGTATCTGTGTGCGTTTGTGTATCTGTATGTGTTTATGTGTCCGTATGTGTTTGTGTGGCTGTATGTGTTTGTGTACCTGTATGTGTTTGTGTATCTCTATGTGTTTGTGTATCTCTATGTGTTTGTGTATCTCTATGTGTTTGTGTGTCTGTATGTGTTTGTGTATCTGTATGTGTTTGGGTATCTGTATGTGTTTGTGTGTTTTTGTATCTGTATGTGTTTGTGTGTCTGTATGTCTTTGTGTGGCTGTATGTGTTTGTGTATCGTTTGTGTATCTGTATGTGTTTGTGTATCTGTATATGTTTGTGTATCTGTATGTTTCTGTGTATCTGTACGTCTTTGTTTGTCTGTATGTTGTGTATCTATGTGTTTGTTTGTCTGTTTGTGTTTGTGTATCTGTATGTTTATGTGTATCTGTACGTGTTTGTATGTCTATATGTTGTGTATCTATGTGTTTGTTTGTCTGTATGTGTTTGTGTGGCTGTATATGTTTGTGTATCTATGTGTTTGTGTATCTGTTTGTGTATGTGTATCTGTATGTGTTTGTGTATCTGTATGTGTTTGTGTATCTGTATGTGTTTGTGTGTCTGTATGTGTTTGTGTATCTGTATGTGTTTGTGTGTCTGTATGTGTTTGTGTATCTGTATGTGTTTGTGTATCTCTATGTGTTTTTGTATCTGTGTGTGTTTGTGTATCTGTTTGTGTGGCTGTATGTGTTTGTGTATCTGTATGTGTTTGTGTATCTGTATGTGTTTGTGTGTCTGTACATGTTTGTGTATCTCTATGTGTTTGTGTATCTGTTTGTGTATGTGTTTGTGTATCTGTATGTGCTTGTGTATCTGTATGTGTTTGTGTATCTGTATGTGTTTGTGTATCTGTTTGTGTTTGTATATCTGTATGTGTTTGTGTATCTGTATGTGTTTGTGTATCTGTATGTTTCTGTGTATCTGTACGTCTTTGTACGTCTGTATGTTGTGTATCTATGTGTTTGTTTGTCTGTTTTGTGTTTGCGTATCTGTATGTTTCTGTGTATCTGTACGTGTTTGTATGTCTATATATTGTGTATCTATGTGTTTGCTTGTCTGTATGTGTTTGTGTATCTGTATGTGTTTGTGTGGCTGCATGTGATGTGTATCTATGTGTTTGTGTATCTCTATGTGTTTGTGTGTCTGTATGTGTTGTGTATCTGTATGTGATGTGTATCTATGTGTTTGTGTATCTCTATGTGTTTGTGTGTCTGTATGTGTTGTGTATCTGTATGTGATGTGTATCTATGTGTTTGTGTGTCTGTATGTGCTTATGTGTCTGTGTATGTTTGTGTATCTCTATGTGTTTGTGTGTCTGTATGTGTTTGTGTATCTGTATGTGATGTGTATCTATGTGTTTGTGTATCTCTATGTGTTTGTGTGTCTGTATGTGCTTGTGTGTCTGTGTATGTTTGTGTATCTGCATGTGTTTGTGTGTCTGTATGTGTTTGTGTGTCTGTATGTGTTTGTGTATCTGTATGTTTGTGTATCTGTATGTATTTGTGTATCTGTTTGTGTTTGTGTATCTGTATGTGTTTCTGTATCTGGATGTGTTTGCGTATCTGTGTGTGTTTGTGTATCTGTATGTGTTTGTGTATCTGTATGTGTTTGCGTATCTGTGTGTGTTTGTGTATCTGTATGTGTTTGTGTATCTGTATGTGTTTGTGTATCTGTATGTGTTTGTGTATCTGTATGTGTTTGTGTGTCTGTATGTGTTTGGGTATCTGCATATGTTTGGGTATCTGTGTATGTTTGTGTATCTGTATGTGTTTGTGTGTATCGTTCATCTTTTGCATGGTGGGTTTGGGAAGTGGTTGCCATGGGCTGAATTATCCTGTGGGGCAGCTTTAAACATGGTGGGTGGGTTGTAAATGTAACTTTTCGGGGTTCAGTTTACAATTTTTTCCCCTCCATTTCATTAGATTCATTGGAACACGTGTTGGCTGCACCATTGCTCAGTCTTCCCTCCAGGAAAAAGTAAGTAACATAAGTGCACGGTGTTACAGTATGTAGCATGGAACAGCTGCCCCTTCCAGCTCAACCATACATTTCCTGGCTTGAAACCACATTGTATTAGATACTATATATAGGTACAAATCTTCCCTCTCTCCCGTGCCCCCTACACCCTCACCACCACTGGAGAGGCTGCTGTTTCCCTGCTAACTTCATCACCTCGTCCTTTGATTCTGTGGGATGGGGTGAGACTATGCTCCTCCTTTAGGTGGGGTTACTGCTAGTACCCAGACACCACTAGGAGATGACCTCGGCTCCTAACCCTAAACATCGACCTGGTCTATGCGGCTCATGGCGGTAGCCATACCGAGCGAGCCCTCATGAGTTCTCTTGTGGCAGAGGATGTAATGATGGGGAATGCAGGGTGGAGAAGAGAGGTAGCTCTCCAGGCATCAACCCTTGCACACAATTCTACTAACAAGAAGTCTGTATTTTTGTGCAGAAAAGCAGATTACTATGCGAAGATCACAGACCCCATTGACCTTGTCAGCATTGAGAAGCAGATCCTCACGGGTCACTACAAGACGGTGGAGGCCTTTGATGCTGACATGCTGAAAGTCTTCAGGAATGCTGAGGTGAGCAAGCACATTCTGAGCGCTCAGCTCTGCTCTAAACCTCTAGCAGTAGAGCACAACTGCAGTCCACTGACTGCAGGGCAATACTCACATGTTCCTTACACGCTAGGAGATGGAAACCTTGTGAGCTTTGGGGGAAGTCTCTAACCCTGACCTGGGAGTGTGGACGTAGTCACAGTGTAGAGGGAGCTTTACTGTGTCTGTAACCCTGACCTGGGAGTGTGGACGCACAGTGTAGAGGAGTTTTACTGTGTCTGTAACCCTGACCTTGGAGTGTGGACGCACAGTGTAGAGGGAGCTTTACTGTGTCTGTAACCCTGACCTGGGAGTGTGGACGCACAGTGTAGAGGAGCGTTACTGTGTCTGTAACCCTGACCTGGGAGTGCGGACACACAGTGTAGAGGGAGCGTTACTGTGTCTCTAACCCTGACCTGGGAGTGTGGACACACAGTGTAGAGGAGCTTTACTGTGTCTGTAACCCTGACCTGGGAGTGTGGACGCACAGTGTAGAGGAAGTTTACTGTGTCTGTAACCCTGACCTGGGAGTGTGGACACACAGTGTAGAGGAGCTTTACTGTGTCTGTAACCCTGACCTGGGAGTGTGGACGCACAGTGTAGAGGAGGTTTACTGTGTCTGTAACCCTGACCTGGGAGTGTGGACGCACAGTGTAGAGGGAGCTTTACTGGGTCTCTAACCTGTTGTAGAAATATTTCTGCAATCAATCTCCTATATTTTGTATTGAGTACCACCTGAGTGTGCTGCTGCTTGTTTCCTCTCAGAAATATTACGGCAGGAAATCTGCCACGGGCCGAGACGTGAGCCGGCTGAGGAAGGTTTACTACAACGCTCGTCACGAAGCTGCGGCTCAGATTGATGAGATCATCGGGGAGACAGCCAGCGAGGCGGACAGCAGCGACATCTCCATTGGGGAGAAGGAGAACAGTAACGAGAAGGACGACGACGTCATCCGCTGCATCTGTGGCCTGTACAAGGACGAGGGGCTGATGATCCAGTGTGAGAAGTGCATGGTGAGGACTGTACCTTGTCCTGCAGTGATATTGGTTGCTTCAACACTGCTGGAGTGTTAGCTCGGCCTTCATGTGTAATAATATCAGCTCTTTTACACATATGTAGTTTGGCTTAGTTGGTAGCACTCTTGGCTCAGGTTCAGAAGGTTGAATTCAAGGTGAGCTAACAGTTTGTCAGATGCTCCAGTGGGAGCGGAGGAGAGAGGACTGCATAGTTGTAGATATCCTTATTTTCTTATTAAAGAATTAACGTTCATGTGACATTGTAAAGAGAAGTGAAGGAAGGAGATTATTTTTCTTTGTCTCTCCCTACGCCCATTGAATTTATTGTTGTTTTGTGGGACATTGTTGTGTGCAAATTGGCTGCTACATTTGCCTGAAAAACACAGTCACTACACTTTGCAGTGATCCTCACTGAATTCACAGTGATTCTACAGAGTAGGGAAAGGACAGCAATTACCATTTGGAAGGGTAGCTTCCATCCTCTAAGCAGAGCAGCCCTTGTCCTCTCCGCCAGAGCAGTAGTGCTGTATGTTCATGTCTGACTTCTCCCCTCTATCCCAGGTGTGGCAGCACTGCGACTGCATGCTGGTCACAGCAGACGTCGAACACTACCTGTGTGAGCAGTGTGATCCTCGCTCGGTGGATAGGGTAAGCCTCCTCTAACACTCGCTTGGGTTAGGATGGGGTGAAATCAGCTAGGATTCCTCTGCTCCTGATAGCTATCCAGGGATTGAACTATCTACCCCCAGATTTTGATACTGCTGGGAAAACCTGGTTCATGATATTGAACTTGGAGCTCAAGAACATCATGGTGACTGGTCGTCACAAGCTGACCTGTAAAAGATCCCCCAACATGCTGAAGGCAGAAGCCTGCCAGATAGCTGATGAGGAAATTCTGAAGGTTGGGGCAACAGCTGCTGGAGGGTGTTACATGGATCGAGTCGTGAACACACAATTCTACGTTCAGCGTCTGGAACCTAACTTAATTAGTCTGCAGAGAGGTAAGCAGCTGCTGCTTAAGCTCTATACCTCCAACTGGTGGAACCATCACTCATTGGAAAGGGACATGTGCCCGAGTTGTGGACAGGAAGATACAACAACAACACAACTCTGTCTTGCTAACATTGAGCTGGAGGAAGTTAGCTCTCATTCAGGACTTGATGACAGGCAGACAATCAGCCAAGATAGCAGTGGTCCTGGAGTCGAGAGTGGAGGCAACGAGATGGAGTTGGGTGTCATCCACAAAAATGTGGAAATTGACTCCATCCTTGCGGATGACATCTCTGAGTGAGAGCATGTATATGTTGAAGAGGAAGGGACATGCTCTCACGCATTTCATGCTGAGCTGTGTTGTCCACCAGGAAGTTTGCAGGCACTTCCTTGTACGCTAGTGAGGGCTCAAACCCACATTTGGCAGATGTCAAACAACCAACTGGTGACTATTCTCTTTCAGGAGGGGGTGAGTGGTGTCTGTTTGGAGCTGAACTGGCCCCAAAGGTGACAGACCTGGCAACGGAGTGTCAGAAACGATCCCGGTCTCTGTGCCGGTCTCTAGTCTGGTTCCTGAGCCAGGAGGGTCCACAGTAACCCAGGACACTCACTGCTGATGGCAGCACAGCCCGGCCTGGCTCATCAGCAGGAACTGGAAGGGCTGACCAGTCGCTGGGGGGGGCAGGGAATCCTCCCCCTGAGCTCCTGTTAGCCCCGCAGCCAAAGCCCTGACTAACTAACTAATGGGGAGGGTGGTTCTAGCTGGACAAGCAGCGGGAAAGCTGTCCAGACAGTGCTCTCTCTCTCTCTCCATGGCCAAGCTGTGTGGGTTTAGCTGGTTAGACTCCAGCAGTTACCCCAACACACACTCTGGGCTCACCAGTTATTATACTCTCCGGAATTATGCAAGCAAGATGAGTCCTTTGAAGGAGAGTGTTTGCAAAGCATTGCAACATTCTTATCTCTGGGATTTTCAAGTGTAGGTGAAACCCGCGTTCACATCATTTCCTGACTGGACTGTTCTAATGCCCTCCTTGCTGATCTCCCCAGCTCCACCATACACAAAATCTATTTCACTCAAAACTCTGCTGACTGGATACTCACCTGCACAAAACTCTGTATCCCTAACTTGCCAGTCCTCCAGGTTCCCCTGACTCCCTGTCACACACACTAAACTCTGTACCCCCATCACACCAGTCCTTGCCAGACTCCACTGACTCCCAATTACCAAACACACTGATTTCAAGACCTTCTCGCTCGTTTTCAAATCCCTTCATTCCGTTGCACCTCCCTATCTAGCCAATTTGATTACCGCTCAACTGCGCCCCCACTCCCCTACCTCTACTCATCTGGTTCCGGCCTCCTGTTTGTCCCTCGTCAAACTCCACCATTGGTAAACTTACCTTCAGCCACTGCATCTCTAAACTATGGAACTCTCTCCTTCAATCCCTCTGCCTTTCCCCCTCCTTCCCCACGTTTAAATCCCATCTAAAGATCTTCCTTTTTGATCATGCTTGCAATCACCTCTTTCTCCCCCTAGCACATTGTCAGAATCCGCCACTGTCAAGCGCTCTGAGACGCTATCTCATATGATGTGCAGTCCTGTAACTTAGTGGTTAGAGCATTTGCCTCACAAGCAAGAAGATCTGGCTTTGATTCCCAGGCAAGGTGAAATCTTAGACAATTTTCTTTACTCCACACATAAGCCTCTGTTTACCTAGCAGTAAATAGGAACCCGGTTGTTATTTGATTGGCGGATCACTTTTCTGGATGTATTAATTCCTTCAAACAAATTAAAACAGATTGATTGCTCAATCCATGACTGTTTGTGGGACACTGCTAGGCTGCTGCATTTCGCTCACAAAACATGCAGTCACTACACATTATCTTGGAGCTTCACTGACTCCCTATCACACACACTAAACTCCATATCCCCATCTCACACTGGTCCTTGCCAGGCTCCGCTGGCTCCCAATTGACACCAAACTCTTAATAGTGTGTGTGATAGGGAGCCAGTGGAGCCTGGCAAGGACCGGTGTGATGGGGATACAGAGTTTAATGTGTGTGCAATATTAATCCTTGCATTTGATATAGTGCCTTATCATGTTTCATTGACAAAGCACAATATTAAATGAAAGAATTATTATTATTAAGGGCACTATATTAGTGGTGGTGTAGGTGGGATGCACGGAATTCAAAGTTTGGCTTGAAGACTCTTAAGCACAGTGATTGGTTTCCACATGTGTCAGATACCTGACTGATCACCCTCTTCAACCTGGGGTTTGATGTGAGTGGGTGAGGATAGGGTCGAGCTGCAATGTGCTCATATATGAACGGAGAGTGACTGGAACCATCCCACATTAAACGGAAAAACTATTCAAAACATCAGAGATGGGATTACCACTCCCTTTGTAATGACCACCCTTCCTCACCAGCCTGACAGGAAGGTAGCATTATATTGGTCACTGGGGTATTCAGAAATCTGCACTTGCTGTGTGTACTGTGTAACCCTCTGTCTCTCTCTGTCTCTCACTTTCTCTCTCAGGAGGTTCCTATGATCCCACAGCCTCACTACGCCCAGCCTGGCTGTGTTTACTACATCTGTCTGCTGCGGGATGATCTGCTGCTACGGCATGGTGAGTAAACCGGCCTCTGTACTGCCAGGTTCCTGTAAACAGCTAACACTGCTCTGTCATCCACATCAGGTTGGGTTCGGTGGTGGAGGGAGGGAGGTAGTGGTTGGAATAGGGATTTCAGCATTTCCATTGTAATTACAGGTCCTACCTTCTCTCCTTTTGGTTGGCAGCACTTGCTCTCAGCCTTGTTCTATCTCGGTCCTGCCTGGGGCTGGCTCGCTGTGTGCTTTGTTGCAGGTGATTGTGTGCTTTGTTGCAGGTGATTGTGTGTATCTGATGAGGGACAACAGGAGAGGGCCTGAAGGCCAACCCGTCCGACAGTCCTACAGACTACTGTCCCACATCAACCGCGACAAACTAGACATCTTCCGCATCGAGAAGCTCTGGAAGAATGAAAAGTAAGTGGTTACAGTGACAGGTTACACCAATTCACAAGCTGTCCCCCCACCCATCCCCCCAACCCAACTAATGGCACCAACTTTGAGGAACTATCTGAGCAGTTGGTGCCAGAGTCTGGCTTTGCACACTGTTTTTCTCTCTCTTGGTTGTGGACAGTATATGAAAGGTGCTGTGCAAATAACTTTGTTGTATACAAATCTTCCTAGTGGTGCATTGCAAACAGGATATGCACATGCGTGTGAATGGCTTGTATGCGGAGCCGAGTGTACCTACGTGGTATGATGGGGTTGTCACTGCTCTGGCTTTGTGTTGTGACAGAGGAGAGCGCTTTGCCTTTGGTCACCATTACTTCCGGCCACATGAGACGCATCACTCACCATCGAGACGCTTCTACCACAACGAGCTGTTCCGGGTGCCGCTGTACGAGATCATCCCTCTGGAGGCCGTGGTGGGGACGTGCTGTGTGCTCGATCTCTACACTTACTGCAAAGGTGAGCTACAGCAGCCTCCAGCTCCCTCTCCATTCGCTCTGTCCAGCACCTGCCTCCTGTCTTTTCCTCCTATCCCACACACCGCTTCACCCATTCAAATTCCCTCCTGTAACTCCAAACTGGTGCCCTTCTATGGATAGGGAGCAAGGCATATGGATAGAGTAGTCGAATACCAGATATTATAATAATACTTGCATTTGATATAGCGCATTTTACATCTTCTCGACATCTCAAAGAATACACTGTAAAGTGAATTAACAGTATATTGTGAAGGTGAAACACGGCAGCAATTACGCAAAACAGCATCACACAAAGAATCGTGGATTGAGCGACCAAATTCTTTTTTATTATTATATTGGCAATTAATAACTAAAGATGTAGACCCTTAGAATGGTATGCAATGCTCAACAAGTCTGTGGTGGTGAGCAGAGTGAGGGCCTAACAAGCAGTGTGTGTTTTTATTTGGGGCACTGTTATTACATGAGGTATAATTGAATGGACTTGAGCATGTTGTTTATAACAGATCATGAGGGGATCGCTCGTCCAGGCATCTGTTCTACAATTTGTGGAGTCCTGTAGCTCAGTGGTTAGAGCACTCGCTTTGCAAGTGAGAGACCTGAGTTCAATCCCCGGGGGGTCAGGGCCAAACCTCGGGCGAGTTTCCTTACTCCACACAGAGCCTAATAATAATCCTCCAAAACCAAAAACAATAATAAATTGGTCATTTTCAATCTACGACTGTTTGTGGGACATTGCTGTGCGCAATTGGCTGCCGCGTTCGCCCACAAATATACAGTTAATTCACTTTACAGTGTGTTCTGTGAAACGCTTTGGGACGTCCTCCCGACGTGAATAGCGCTATATCAAATGCAAGGATTATTATTATTATTAATTAGGCTAAGGGTGTGTTGGCACAGCAGTCAGCCCTACCAGTCTGTAACCACATCTCTTCCCGTTCTCCCCTCATCAACCCTGCAGGGAGGCCGAAGGGTGTGAAAGACCAAGACGTTTCCATCTGTGATTACCGCCTGGACAAGTCAGCACACCTGTTCTACAAGATCCACCGGAACCGCTACCCTGTCTGCACGAAGTCCTACGCGTTCGATCACTTCCCTAAGAAGCTAACGCCCAAGAGAGACTTCTCTGTGAGTGCGAGAGGAGGGGAGGCGGAGATGGGGACAGAGAGGGGAGCAAGGGGGAGGGAGGGAGTAGAAGGGAAAGATTTGTGGCTTTTGACATGAGAAACATCTGGAGTTGTGTGGATCTGCAGTGCTGATACCAGGCGTGTTTATGCTGTTTTGGGGGTGGATTTGTTTGGTTTACCTGGTTGCTGAGCTCCATGTGTGTAGATAGGAAGTTACCTTGTACAGATTGGATCCTCTGAGCTCTCTTTCCCTACCCGCCACTGTACTGTCTGTATGGGTTTATGCCACCGCAGGCAGGATATGTTTCCCTGAAAATTGATGGAAAATCCTGGGACTGTCACAGTGAGCGGTGTCTGGTTCCCAGCCCAGCCCCTGAGACGAGGGCCTGTGTGCAATGAGTGTGATGTGATGTCATAGCTTTCACTATAGCTTTGTGTTTTTATTTTCCTCTCACCGTTGACCAGCCTCACTACGTCCCCGAAAATTACAAGAGGAATGGAGGAAGGTGAGTCACCTTTGGGATATGTTGCTTGAGTGTCTGCACCCACCTCTCTCTCTCTCTCTCTCTCTCTCTCTCTCTCTCTCTCCTGTGTCCAGCGGTATTAACCCTCTGAGGCTGTCATTCCACACCGAAGTACAGAATGTCACTCGGCAAAGCTCTGGTAGAGAAAGCAGAGTGGCTCTGGGTGTTGGCTCTGTTTGTATGTACAGCTGATGATCAGTACTTCAGGGGTAGCATTGCTCCTCTAACACCCTCTGATCTCCTGGGCTAATGCTGATGATGGTTAATGAGTGGAGTTTCATCCCGTTTCACCAGCAAGCCTTAACCGTTTCACCTCACAATTGTAACAAGCGGTTCAGGAGAATGGGTCCTGTAGGTTTGGTGTAGGCACTGTGTTCACTGTGCTTGGCTTACATCTTCGTGGAGTCCTGTAGCTCAGTGGTTAGAGCACTCGCTTTGCAAGCGAGAGACCCGAGTTCAATTCCAGATAGGGCGAAACCTTGGGCAAGTTTCCTTACTCCACACAGAGCCTAATAATATTCCCTCCAAAACCAAAAACAATAATAAATTGGTCATTTTCAATCTACGACTGTTTGTGGGACATTGCTGTGCGCAATTGGCTGCCGCATTCGCCCACAAATATACAGTCAATTCACTTTACAGTGTGTTCTGTGAAGCACTTTGGGACGTCCTCTCGACGTGAAAAGCGCTATATCAAATGCAAGGATTATTATTATTATTATTGCCAACTCCTCACTGCTTTAACCCCTCAGGATTTAGTTTGTTCAGCTCGATTTCAATTCTCACAAACATGGAGAGAAGCCTCAAGGTGCAGTTAATGTAAAGGGTTAAATCCCACACTATGCCAGGATGGGATTTCATGTTCTCTTGGCATGCCTCCCAGGTGGTCGTACCTGTGCGCTACATTTTCTTTCTTTTTTTCTTTCTTTCTTTCTTTCTTCCTTCCTTCCTTCCTTCCTTCCTTCCTTCCTTCCTTCCTTCCTTCCTTCCTTCCTTCCTTCCTTCCTTCCTTCCTTCCTTCCTTCCTTCCTTCCTTCCTTCCTTCTTTCCTTCTTTCTTTCTTTCTTTCTTTCTTTCTGTCCGTCTGTCCGTCTGTCCGTCTGTCCGTCCGTCCGTCCGTCCGTCCGTCCGTCCGTCTGTCTGTCTGTCTGTCTGTCTGTCTGTCTGTCTGTCTGTCTGTCTGTCTGTCTGTCTGTCTGTCTGTCTGTGTGTCTGTCTTGCTTTTGTTTGGAATGGACTCGATCGGGGGAATCTGATTGCACAGGTCACATTCCTACCTCGAGAGCAGAGCTGAGTACTGGGGGCGAGCGACGCACACACTCCAAACCGTGCCACGGCACAATGCAGGGTAGAGGGGTGGGTGGGGGCCTCAACATCAAACTGTTCTGCTGGGATGGGGAGCCCCAAGCACACAGGTAGATAGGCATTGAACCCTGGCCCCAGTGCTGGACTGACATTTCTCATTGAACTGGGCACAGAAAAGCACTGCTGTCGACTGTAGGTGGGTATGTGTGCTGCTGACTCGGGGAGGGAGGTACAGACTGTACAGACCGCCACCCACTCGAGCTTGGTTTGGAATGCATCGCTCACCCCTTGGCACACTGGCGCTGGTGTAGAGCAGTGCTGTGCCCTCTGCCAGCAGCTGATCCAGACAGAAACACTAACGTTTCCACTGCTACCTCGGGTGACTTTTATTTCCCTTCATCTTAGACTTTGCTGCACTCCCACCTACCAAACAGCCTTAACAAAGATGTGAGTAAAGCTACGAGCAAGTTAAATGAGTGACTGACTGAATGAATCTTTTTGATCTGATTTTATTGCTATTGATTCAGAATTTAAATTGAGCTTTAAGCTGAGAAAATGTCATGTCATCAATGAGCATGTGGGAGATAGAGCTACCATACCAGTTGTCAGCTTGGCTTAGTTTATGGCACACTAGGTCTGGGTCACATTGTTGTGGGGTCAAGCCCCAACGTTTTGGCTGCTGAGGGCCGGATGCCCAATTTGAGAAATGTCTGAAGGCCACATAAGTAATATTTTTGTGTTTCCCTCAAAAACATAACATTTACACAGCGCCTTTTTCATGTCAAAAAAAATCTCAAAGTGCTTGACACTGCTGACTGGGTAGCTGAGCTGGGGGCAGGTGCTTAGCCGAGTGTGGAATGGGGAAGGGAAAAGATGACCGAAAGTGTGGTCAAAGAGTTAGGTGTTGATGTGGGTTGAAAGAAGAGAGAGAGTGACCGAGTCTAGAGAACTACAGAAATAGAGCTTCAGAGAGCAGAGGCAAATGGCAATGATGGGCAAATCTGGCGGGGCGCATGAAGCAAGTTGGTGAGGGTCTAAGCAAAGGGAATGGCTCAGTCAGGAGGGCACAGCAGTAGGATGAGATGAGGGAATTAAAAGCGTAGAGTAGTTTCTCCCTAGGGAAAGGGAGTTTTCTGTGAGGACACTGATTAGCGCATCACTCGGTGTCTTCTTGGTTCCCCTGCGGTGGGCGAGGGAAGATATGATCATCTGTCCTGGTAGTGAACCATGGAAAACTAGATGAAGAGGTTCTGGACTTCTTTATCTCCAAGATCGACAACATCCACCTGGCTGCCTCCTCCTCCTCACCCCATGCCTTCTTCATCACCTTCTCCCCTCATCACAGCATATACCTACACACATTTGCCTCCATCTCTCCTGCCTCCTTTCTACCTTCATCACCAAAGTGAAGCCCACAATCTGCTGCCTCAACCTCCTCCCCACCCAGCTTTTGGTCAATCAATTACCCATCCTCTGCCCATGCTGGCTAATGCAGTTAACCAGTCTCTCTCCTCAGGCTCTGTCCCACTCCCCCTAAAACCAGTCATCAGCTCTCCTTAAAAAACCTCGATCCTTACAACTTTAGACCAACCTCAAACCTGCTGAAGTTTTGGAACACGTGGTTGCCAATCAACTATGGTCACACCTCTCCCTCCACTCCTTGAAGCCCTGCAGTCCGGTTTTTGCCCTGCCCACAGCACAGAGACAGTGCTTGTCAAAGTCACAAACGATATCCTCTCTATCTGTGACCAGGGCTCCCTCTACTTCCTCATCTTCCTAGGTCTCTCTGCTGCAATTGATACAGTTAATCACGCATTCTCCTCTACCGCCCCTCCTCCCTCCCTCATCCACCTTAGTGGGACCGCACTTGTTTGGTTCGAGTCCTGCTTATCCACCCGCTTCCACTTCATCTCAGCAAATGGTTTCTCCTTCGACCTCCACTTCATCCCTCTTCTTTTCCTTATCTATATGCTCTCTCTGGGCGATCTCTATCCGCAGACACGGGGTAAACTTCTAGTTATGTGGGTGACACACAAATCTAGTTGTCTGATAGACATCAGGACCTGGATGACAGTAAATTTCCTGCAGCTGAATGTCGGCAAGACAGAAGCCATAGTCTTTGGCTCCCATCAACATCTTTTCTCCTGTGGGACTGAACACCTCAACCTCCCGGGGCTCTTCCTCAGACTGTCTGAACCAGGTGTAACTAGATAGCTTTCCTTTTCTACCCCACATGAGTTTCCTGATCAGGACTACCTATGTTACATTGTCCGCCTCCATCCACAGCAGCCAAAACCCTCATCCAGACTTTCATCACTTCCTCGCTGGCTATTCTAATGCCCTTCTCGCTGGACTCCCCAGCTCCACCAAACACAAAATTCATTAATTCAGAACTCCGCCACCCACATGAAACTTCGTGCCCCCATCACACCAGTCCTTGCTAGGCTGACATGGCTCGATTGAAATCGATTACTGAACTGATTTCAGGATCCTCTCACTCATTTTCAAATAACTTCATTCCCTCGTATTTCTAAACCTATCCAATTTGCTTACACCCCCACTCCACCACTCGCTGCCTCCTGTCTCCTGTTTGTCCCTAATGCCCTCCACTCCACCATCGGGGGCTGTGCTTTCAGCCACTACATACGAAACGCTGGAACTCAATCCCTGTACCTTGCCTCTCCCTCCTCACCTTCAAATACAACTTAAGGTCCTTCCTCTTTTGATTATGCTTATGGGTTACCGATCCCCTTCCTGTCCCCTGGCTCAAAGTCAGACTCCACCAGTGTCAAGCACTCTGGGACACTACCCCTGCACGAAGGGCGCTGTATAAATGCAAATTCTTGTTATGTTTCTGGAGGGAAACGCAAAATATTGCTTATGTGACTCTCTTGAGAGATTTCTCAAATAGGACATCTGACCCTCAGCAGCCAAAAGGTTGGAGCAGCCTGGTCTGGATAAATTGGTAATTCGCTTCATGGTTGTTTGTGAGATGTTGCTATGGGGAAACACTGACTGTGTTTGTCTGCAAAAGCCAATCATCCCAACTGACTGCTATTCCCCGTGGAGTTCTTTTTGGTGTGATAGTTGGTGTATCAAATACAGATATTATTATAAGTGCAAAATAGTTAGTGCTGATTAAAGTAACTGAACAGTCAATCATTGGAAACTCTTTGTGAGGCTGAATGCTGATTCCTGGAACAGGCCCCCTACCAAGTTCTCCTACTATTGCCACTATTTGCTTTGGTTCTGGTTGGGGGTTGGGGTTGACACACATGTGTCTGTTTGCTGCATGTGCTTTCCTCCCACCTCGTGCTCTGTGAGTCAGACTCAATACTGGTAAAAGATGTGACAGTCAATAGGTTGACGTTTGTACCAGACAGCTCACTAGGTGTGCTTTCACTACCAAAGGCCAGTAATCACAGCAATGGGGCACATCACTTACAGCTACGCAGGACATAAAGCATTTCACTCACTCCTTCCAGCGGCCTTTGGCTGTAACCCTGTTGTATTGAGCCAGAACCTAGGTATAGATAGGTGTCCAAGTGTTCAGCTTTCTCCATTTTACTGTTGTTTCATATATTTTGTGGGAAATGTCAGGTCATCATGGAAGACGGAACGCCCCAAACTACACTGTAAAGAGGTGGCCCCAGAGGAGGAGCTGCCACCACCCATCATCGAGGACATGTCGAGTGCCCAGGAGCAGCCGGCCACTGAGATGCCTCATCTGGAGGAGCAGCAGAAGGAGACCGGCCCAAAGGGGAACCTCAGCTCAGAGGACAAGCAGCGAGCACAGAGAGACAACCTCAACAAGATCCTGCTCAGTCTGCTGGCCAAGATCCCGGGGAAGAATGGTAAGGCTCAGTTTGAACTTTCATTCGCTGCATAGTCAAAGTGTTTATGTAGCTTCCTTTTATGTGGAGTCATCTCTTGGATCACTGATCATTGATGTAGTCTGACACTGAGCCTCACTGAGAGAGGGTTGAAGACTTACAACAACAACAACAACAAGATTCCATTTATAAAGCGCCTTTCACGTCAGGAGGACGTCCCAAGGCGCTGCACAGTTGGGTCATGACCCGAGCAGGGGGGAAATGGTCAGGGTGAGGGGAGGGAAGGGAGGGAGCGAGGAGGGGGGAAATGGTCAGGGTGAGGGAAGGGAGGGAGCGAGGAGGGGGAAGAGAGTCGAGAGGGGAGCTGAAGGCACGGTCAAAGAGAAAGGTTTTGAGACCGGCCTTGAAGGAGGAAAGGGAGGAAGCAAGGCGAAGGCACTGGGGGATGGAGTTCCAGAGCCTGGGGCTGAGAGGCTGAAGGCCCGACCACCGATGGTAGGGCGGTTGGGGCGGGGGACGTGGAGCAGACCAGAGCCAGAGGAACGGAGGGTACGGGCAGGTAGGTAGGGGGATTGTAGGTTGGAGAGGTAGGAGGGAGCAAGGCCGTGAATGGCCTTGTAGGTGAGGATGAGGATCTTGAAATCAATCCTCTGGGGGATGGGGAGCCAGTGGAGGCGAGCGAGGGTGGGAGTGATGTGGTCCCGAAGCCTGGTGCGGGACAGTACACGAGCTGCAGAGTTCTGAATGACCTGCAGCTTGTGGAGGGAGGTGGCGGGAAGGCCGGCGAGGAGAGAGTTCCCATAGTCCAGCCTTGAGGTGACAAAGGCGTGGACCAGGGTTTCAGCAGCGTGAGGGGTGAGGTAATGCCGTAGTCTGGCGATGTTCCGGAGGTGATGGAAGGCGGTGCCAGTTGTGGTGCGGATGTGAGGGAGAAAGGACAGCTCAGGGTCGAACAAAACGCCGAGGTTCCTGACTGGCTTTGAGAGGTGGAGAGTGCAGCCTTGGATGCTGATGGTGTCAGCGCCTGAGGTGCGGAGGCGCTGACGTGAGCCAATCAGGAGGGCCTCGGTTTTTCGCACGTTGAGCTGAAGAAAGTTGTCTCTCGTCCAGGACTCGATGTCGGACAGGCAGCTGTCAGGACATCGGTGGTCGTGGAGTTGAGAGTAGAGGAGGAAAGGTAGAGTTGGGTGTCATCCGCATACATGTGGAAGTTAACTCCATGTCTGCGGATGATGTCACCAAGGGGGAGCATATAGAGGGTGAAGAGGAGGGGACCGAGGACAGAGCCCTGAGGGACACCACATGAGACAGTACGGGGGGTGGAGGAGAAGCCATTCGTTGAGACAAAGTGAAGACGGTGAGAAAGGTACGACCTAAACCATTCAAGGACAGTGCCTTGAAGGTTGAGGTGGGAGGACAAGCGGTGGAGTAGGATAGCGTGGTCGACCGTATCGAATGCTGCCGATAGGTCGAGGAGGACGAGGAGACAGAGGGAGCCCTGGTCACAGATGGTCAGGATATCATTGGTGACCTTGACCAGGGCAGTTTCTGTGCTATGGGCAGCACGGAAACCTGACTGAAGGGGTTCAAAAAGAGAATGGGTGGAAAGGAAAGAGCGCAGTTGGGAGGCGACAACTCTTTCCAAGACCTTGGAGAGAAAGGGGAGGTTGGAGATGGGCCGGTAGCTTGATAGCTGCGACGCATCAAGGGAGGGTTTTTTCAGGGTGGGCGTGATGATGGCAGTTTTTAATGGAATGGGGACAGAGCCAGAGGAGAGGGACAGGTTGATGATGTCAGTGATATGTGGGGCAAGAAAGTGGAGCTGGGAGATAAGGAGTGGAGTGGGGATGGGGTCAAGGGAGCAGGTGGTTGGTTTTAGGGATAGGATGAGTTCAGTGACAGAGGGTGGGGAAACGGGTACGAAGGTGTGTAGGGGAGGATGGGTAGGAGTCGGAGTGTGGGAGGGAAGGGGTGGGTGGTGGGTGGAAGTTGGAGGGGAAGTGACCGCGGAGCGGATTCCCTTGATCTTGGATTCAAGGAAATCCAGCATCTCCTCGCAGTGAAGGTTGGAGGAGATGACCTGCGCGGGGTGGCGGGGGGGACGGAGGAGTCGGGATGTGGTGGAAAACAGTAGCCTGGGGTTGTTCTTCGCCTCCAGGATTATCCTGGAGTAGAAGGACGACTTGGCCGAGGCTAGAGTGGAGCGGTAAATTTTGAGGAGGTCCAGCCAGATTTGTCGGTGGACCGTTAGGCCAGATTTGACACAGGTGCGTTCAGCAGCCCGCACCTGGCTTTTCAGTGAGCGGAGGTGGGTGGTGTACCAGACTTAAAGGCATAGTCGAAGAAGAAAGTCTTCAGGTGTAATGTGAAGATGAGGCGTAGAGAGTAACAGAGTGTAGGGGTGTGGGTGCTGACAGCATGCTGCTGATGGTGGAATAGAGGGAATTGGATGGAGTCTTGAGCGAAAATAGAGGAGTGAGGTGTGGGTAGATTAAAGAAGTAGGACTGTCCAGATTATCCAGCCTGTGGCAGTGAAGACTTTCATTCACAAGTTCTTGGCTTGCTCGTTTCTCTTCCTATGTTGTTCTTCCTTCCCTTTCAAGATTGAAAGCCCTGGTTTATCTGATCATGTCTGCATAGCTCATTTCTCCAACACTGCGTATCCCCTCTCGGCTCCAGGGGCCTAGGCAGGAAATGTCCCCAGTGCTCCACATGTGGCCAGCTCAAAATTATTTGAAACAAATCTCTGCATGACTGCATGATTCATTCGCTGTATGGGTGTGAGCTAACTCCCTGTTTTTGTGTGTTCTAGCTATTGATGTTACATATTTGTTAGAAGAAGGTTCTGGAAGGCGGCTGCGCCGACGTACACTAATGTTAACTGAGAGCAGCTTCAGGAAGTGAGGCACAAACTGGAAGGAGCATTTCCTGCATTGGAAACCCTGCAGCCCGCACCGTGCTGAGCGAGGGGGAGAGCAGAAGGCACGGACACCAGCTCTCTCTCTCTAACAGGACAGGAGGGTGAAGAGATCACAACGGTTAGCACTTGGTTTATAGGTCACCCACTGCTGACCTGCAGAGCTCTTACAGTGTGTGTATACATGAGGGAGTGTGTGAGCGAATGTACGTGAATGTGTGAATGTGCGTTTAGGTGTTGGGGATGAGTTACACCCACCTGCCCTTGGCAGCCAGGACACGTTCTCTAGCGGATATCGAAAGCTCGAAGGCCGTTTCAAAGAGATGAAATTCTTTCTATCGCTGTTCTTTTAATTCATATGGATTCATCAATGTGATCGTTACTGATGAACAGGGTTTGTTGTGTGTGCATGCATGTGTGATTTTATGTGTGTGTCTGCATGTGTATGTGTGTGTATGTGTGTGTGTATGCATGTGTATGTGTGTATGCGTGTGTGTATGCATGTGTATGCTTGTGCATGCGTGTATGTGTGCATATGTATGTGTGTGTGTGTATGTGTGCGTATGTGTGTGTGTATGTGTAGTTTGTGTGTGTGCGTATGTGTGCGCGTGTCTGGGTACATGTGTGCATGTATGTGTGTGTGTTTGTGTGTGTTTCCAGTGCCTTGGGAAGTCCACCCGACATGAAAGGCACTATACAAATGTAATCTTGTTGTTGTTGTGTGTGTGTGTGTGTGGATGCACATGTGTGTGTTTGTGTGTATGAACACAGTATGGAGCAAGTAAAAGGAAGAGGATGGACTTGTTGAATGGGAGGCTGTTTACAATCCAAGACCAGTTTTTGCACTCATTTTACAAGGTCATTAGTACACTGATTAGGGCAGCCTGCCTGATCCCCTTCTCCCCTCAAAATAATCTTCTCTCACAATAAATGGGAAGTAAGGAAAACCTGGTGTGTGGGAGGGGCAGTGCTACGTGCTCAGGGGCTTGTGGGGCTGGGTGGGTGGGGGATGTCTCAGAGCTGAGTCTATGGCCAGGCTGGGCCAGCGGAGAGGAAAGGCTGAGGTTTGGGACAGGACTCCTCGGACAGGCCGGAGACGTCTGGACAGACGGCAGGGGAGTAGAGTGGGGCCCAGGTAATCTGCTCACACCATCACAGAGCCTGACCAGCAAGAGGGACGTGTAGGACATTGTGGCTCACAGGGAGAACAGTAAAGAACGACTTTCTTATCTCTGTTGAAGGAATGAATGGTCAGTGACTGGAGAGCCCTTGATATGGTGTAAATGTGGCATCATTCAGAGAATTCCAGCTGTTTCAGTCTGGATATTCTTCCTGCAGGTAGACGTTTTACCATCTCTTTCTATCACTTTTCCTGGTGTCTTGGCTTGCCACCTGCTTGCCCCTTACCCCCTCAGCCAGCAAGGCCATGAGGTGTTCCTGCCCCTGGCGCTGTGCTGTTACCCTCTCCTCCCTGCTGTGTGCGAGTGCACATGGGAGATTCCCTGTGACTATATCCTGCAAACCTAAGATCTCGTGCCCACTGCATTGTGAAATAATCCTGCTCAGAAATCTCCGTCACATTCTACAGCATTCGCCACTGTGCAATGAGTCACTCGGCCCTGCTTCTTGCCCCCTCTTCCCCATTCTCTTGCCTTGCCCCACCACTCAGCAGGTTACAGGCTCTTTGGCTCAGTACTTCTTTCCATCTGTCTGCTGAACACAAACCATATTCCTAATGTTAGTCCAAGTCAGTCACAACTACCGTTGGCCACTGTGGTGGAGGGAGAGTGTCAGCCGACTGCAATTAACAACAACTTGTATTTATACAGCACCTACACACAGGATCGCGCCTCGGAGGGCTGCAGCCAGATTCTCTGAGGGAATGGTTGGATTGTCTGACCTGCAATCTCAAGATGACCCTCAGAGCCAGGGCTATGCTGGTTTACTGTGGGTGGGTGTGAGTGGGGATTGTGTGTGTGTGGTGGGGGGGCAAGCAAGGCCAGAGAGGAATCAATCCAGTTTATTTTGCTGGTTACCTGGTTTCTCTGAATCCTGGAACAGTACCTGAGGTGGGAGGAGAAGTAGCTGCAATGCAATAATATCCTCTCATCAAAGGCCGCTTCCTCAAATCGAGGAGAGCAAGTGAAAGAGAGTATGAGAGAGAAAGAGAATGAGAGAGAGAGAGCAAAAAGTCATTCCGTAAACAGAGCAGTATTCAATTTTTAAAAAAAATATTTGTCGTGAAGTAGAATACATTCGAGTAGCAGTAATAAACACTACGCCTGTGTTCTGTCAAGCTGTACAGTATAGTCCCTCCCCTTGCTCCCCCCTCCCGTACCCCATCCACCCACCCCTCTCCCCCCCCCCCCCTCCACCCCCAATAGAAAATCAAAAACAAAAAAAAGTGCTTTGCTTTGTCGGTATGTAAGCTTCTGCAGTCCTGCTCCCTATATACAACCCCTTAACTCCAAGCCCAACCATGTGCCAATGTGTACACATTCTCAGTTGTGTGGTCGTAAGCAATACCTATCCCATCACATATTCCCTTTTATCTAATGGACCCACTATGTCCTGCCCGATACACCAGAGAAAATACACGTTACTTTAAAACTTACCTTAGCGAGTGGAAGACGTCTCATCCATTCCCTTTTTTGTGTCTCAAAGGCAAATATCATTTGAGATCGTATTTTATTAAAAAAAAAAAAAAAAGAGAGATTGTTTTGACTATTTTCTTACTACAAAGCAACACTGTACAGTAACAGATATTGAGTATGTGATACTCAGTGTGTCGTTGATAGGAATTTTTTTGGACCTTTTCAGTAATATTATCGGTTATCGTTCTATGCATAATTTTCACTCTCTTGCATTTGAGTGTCAAACACTAAACAAATATAAAGTTTTATATAATGTAGGACCACACTATCTCTGTCATTTACTCTTTCTTGAAAGACAAAAAATCATGTTTTAGACAATCAGTGATTAGATAACGTCTTTTTATTTTGTCTGTCTGTCTGACTCTCTATCTTTCTCTCTCTGTATCCATCCATCCATCTATCTACATCCCTCCCAATCTTCTTCCATCCCTCCTTCCCTCTTACCGGCCTAGAAAGTGACACTTTTGTGTGTTGTTTTTTATTTTTTACCTTTTATTTTAACTTTTCGTGCGTGGATTAATTTTTAAGATAAAAACACAAAATCACCGAAATTGCTGTTTTAATTAAAAACGCACTACATTACTGCAAATAGGTATAAACTAGTCTGCATGGGTGTAAGCAGTGTGATTGTTTGCTAATGAGATGCTGCTAATATATTGACTTTTTACAGAATCATATCTAATAAATTGTTTGGATCTTTAATCTTTGTAAATTATGTATTAAGACTTTTAATGTGGATGTAATTGCATAAAACGCTTGTATCTCACGTTGACAAAGTCTTAAATATTAAATGGAGAACTTTTTTTTTCTTATTTGCTGCTTTGTGTTTTTTTTAACCCCAACACCTCCCATGTTTCATCTCTCAATTGACAGCATCAGTTGGAAAGTTAGCTGTCATCCAGTATTTGATTAATAATAATAGCCATGATTAATAATAGTCCCTCCAAAAACAAAAACAATAATAAATTGGTCATTTTCAATCCACGACTGTTTGTGGGACATTGCTGTGCGCAATTGGCTGCCCACAAATATACTGACAATTCACTTTACAGTGTGTTCTGTGAAGCATTTTGAGACGTCTAGAAGACGTGAAAAGGTCTATATCAAATGCAAGGATTATTATTGATTATTATTATTGATGTCTGACAGACATTCTGTCAGGATACCAGTGGGTCCTGGAGTCAAAGGGGAAGATTTAAGTACAATTGAGTGTCATCCATCCTGGGGTCAAGGGGGAAGGAACAGGTACAGTATTGTGTCCATCCATCCTAGTGTTAAGGAGGAAAGTATAGATAGTAGAGTGTCATCCGTTCTGGAGTCAAGGAGCAAAATATAGGTACTGTCGAGTGTCATCCACATACATGTGGAAGTTGACCTCATGTCTGAGATGCTGTCACCAAGAGGGAGCGTAGGAGAAGGAGACGAAGAACAGAGCCCTGAGGAGGTGCGGGGGCTAGAGAAGAAGCCATTTGAGGAGATGAAGTGGAGACAGTGTGAGAGGTATGATCTGAACCAGTCAAGGTCAGAGCCATGGAGGTTGAGGTGAGAGGAGAGACAATGGATGAGGATAGAATGGTCGACGGTGTTGAAGGCAGCAGAGAAGTTGAGGACAAGGAGGCAGAGGGAGCCCTGGTCGCAGGTGGACAGAATGTCATGTGTCACTAACCAGGGGCGGGTTCTGTGCTGTTAAAAGTAGCAGAGCACAATTCTGAGCTCTCAAAAACGACTCCCTTTCCCTTACAAGATTCTGAGATGAGTTATTGATTCCTAGTTTTGCTCCTTCCTCTCCCATCACTCAGTCTACAAACTCCTCCAATTGGCTGAAGTAGGTTATAAGATTAGAGCAACTTACAGCAATGGCGAGGTGAACTGAGCATTGTAATAATAGCAATAATAATCTTTGCATTTGATATAGCCCCTTATCACATCTTCCAGCTAGCTTCATGTCCTCCACCCCATCTGCCGCACCATTTCTGGAGGTAAACACAAAATATTGCTTATGCACCCCAATGACAATTTTTAACTAGACATTCTGGCCTTCGGCAGCCAAAAGATTGGACCAGCCTGATATATTTCCAAGTCCTGTTGTGGGGCTTGAATCAACAACCTTCTGACTCAGAGGCAAGAAGCCCAGGCTGACATATCTCACTCAAGAGGGGCAAATCCAACAATGAAGCGGGCTTACCCACATCACAATCCCACTATATCAACATATTAGTTCTGGAGTCCAGGGGCAAAGTATAGGTAGCTTGCTTCAGAGAAGGCAAGGCATTGTTATAAAACATCTGGTGAAATTCTAGATCATGCACTCCAGAGTTTGGATGACTGCTATAGTAATGGCATGTGATCCATGATCAGGATCGATAGGTAATCGGGTGTTCACTTGGTTCTTGCTTGTTGTCTGCCATAATCTAAGCTCTGTTAGCAGTGTTGAACCCGAAACATTGAGTGTTATTGCAAAGATGAGGTTATCTGGTTATTATGCACAGCTAGGGGTTGATACAATTCGGACAGCACCTTAGCCAAAAGAATGAATCTGGTTCAGTCAGATGATGTAAAGTCTGCGTCTGTTAAAGTCTATCAAGATGACAAATCAGATTGTCACCAATCCAATAGGTCTGAATTCTTTTTGCCAATTTTTCAATCGTCTCTTTGGGGGAGCATCCAATGTTTTAGTAGTTAAGATGACAGTAGGGACAGCAATTTTAGGGTGATAATAGGGGCCATAGGTTTTAGGGTTGGAGCACTGGATGTAATGGTTTCATATGGGGGCGGAGATGACTGTTTCACAGATCTAGTAATCTGGGGTTACAATCAACATCTCTATTGTATTCGGCAGCTTCTCTAGCCAAATTGTCGCAATTGATGGTTAATCCATCCTCACTCACTGGAGTAAATGCAGTTATGATACTGCACTATGACTTTAGTTGGACTGATAATATTGTAAAGAACAGTTTACAGCATGTGATCTGTGCAATCTCATTGTTTCTTTCTATACTGTGTTGCAAGGCTGCCCTAGCCTCTTCTAGCTCTCACTTCAGTTTCTCAGTCTTCAGACGTAGCCCTTCATTTTTGCACTGACAACAGCCAACCTCACCCATGCCAGCACTATCACTTTTTATCTCTCCACACATTAATTGGTGACAATTAAAAAGTGACAAATCCCCTGGTCTGGATGGCTTGCATCCCAGGGTTTTAAAAGAGGAGCTTATGAGATAGTGGAGGCCTTTTGTCTGATCTTCCAAAATTCCTTGGATTCTGGAACAGTCCCCATGGATTGGAAGATCGCAAATGTCACACTATTTAAAAAAGGTGGAAAGGAAAAGATGGGAAACTATAGGCCAATTAGTCTCACATCAGCGATAGGAAACATTTAACAATCATTGATTATGGATGTGGTAGTGCGGTATTCAGGCCACAATATAATTAGGCCGAGTCAACATGGAAAAAAACAAAAAACAAAAGGGAAGTCATGTTTGACAAATCTCATAGAGTTTTCTGAGGATATTTCCAGTAAACTCGATCAGGGTGAATCAGTGGATGTGGTCTATTTGGACTTCCAGAAGGCATTCGATAAGGTGCCACATAAAAGGTTAGTCCAAAAGATAAGGACCCATGTAATTGGGGAAGCATATTAACGTGGATTGGGGAATGGTTAACGGGTAGGAAACAAAGAGTAGGGATAAACGGGTCCTTCTCAGATTGGTGGGATGTGACTAGTGGAGTGCCACAAGGATCAGTCCTTGGGCCTCAGCCATTTACCATCTACATCAACGATCTAGATGAAGACATTGAAGTTAATAATCTAAATTCATGGATGACACAAAACTAGGAGGAGGTGTCAACACAGGACAACATTAAAAGAATGCAGCACGACATAGATAGGTTAGGTGATTGGGCAGGTAGGTGGGACATGAAGTATAATGAAAGGAAGTGCGAAGACATCCACCTCGGGAGCAAAAACAGTAGAGCGGGTTATTTTTTAGAAGGGGAGAGATTGGAATGTGTTAGTGTCCAGAGGGACTTGGGTGTCCTTGTATACCAATCACAGAAAGTTAGTCTGCAGGTACAGCAGCAATTAGGAAGGCGAACGGTATGTTAGCATTCATTATGAAAGGATTAGAGTATAAGAGTAGGGAAGTCTTACTGCAACTGTATAGGGTCCTGGTGAGACCACACCTGGAATACTGTGACCAGTTTTGGTCTCATTTAAGGAAGGATGTACTTGCCTTGGAGGGGGTGCAGCGTAGATTTACGGGGTCAGTGCCAGGGATGGAGGGGATGAGTGACGAGGAGAGGTTGACCAATTTGGGCCTATATTCTCTGGAATATAGAAGAATTAGAGGGGATCTTACAGAAACCTATAAGATCATCAAAGGGCAATGATAGAGTAGATAGTGGGAGATTGTTTCCCCGGTTGGAGAAACTAAAACCGGGGGTCACCACCTTAAAATCAGAGGCCAACCCTTTTACACTGAGTTGAGGAAGAACTTTTTCACTCAAAGGGCAGTGAATGTATGGAATGCACTACCCCAAAGGGCTGTTGACTCTCAGTCCTCGAACATATTCAAGACTGAGAGAGATAGATTTCTTATTGCAAAAGGGATTAAGGGATATGGGGATAAGGCAGCGTCAGGTTATTAGACAGTGTGTGGGTGTGTGAGAGGGATGAAGGGATATGGGGATAAGGCTGGGTCAGGTTATTAGACAGTGTATGTGGGTGTGGGAGGGATGAAGTGATATGGGGGTCAGGTTATTAGCTGGAGTTAGATTAGAAGATCAACCATGATTGAATGGCGGGGAAGGCTCGGAGGGCCGAATGGCCTTCTCCTGCTTCTACATGTTATGTTATTATGTTATGCCTTTAATATATTTTTCTCACATTCTCAGTCTATTTATCTCTTTCTCAGTTTCTCTCTTTCTCTCAGCCTCTCCGTTTTTCTCTCAGTCCCTTTCTCTTTCTCTCTCTCTCAGTCTCTCTCTGTCTGTCTGTCTCTGTTTTTCTGGCTCAGTCTCTCGTTCAGTCTCACACGCAGAATCTCTGTGTCTCTCTCTCTCTGTCTCTATCACTGTCACAGTCTATCACAGTCTCCCTTAGTTTATTTCTCTCAGTGTGTCTTTCCCAGTCTCTCTCTCTCTGTTACTCACTTTCTCAGTCTCTCTCTCTCTCTGTCTTTTCCTCTCTCAATATCTCTTCCCCAGCCATGCGCTCTCTCTCTCTAAATCTCTCTTTCTCTTTCTCAGTCTCTCTCTCTCTGTGTGTCTCTCACAGTCTTTCCGTGTCTCTTCCACAATATAACATGAACAACTAGCTCTTATATAGCATGCTCTATGCAGGGTTGCTTCTCAGAGTGCTTAAGAATGGTGAAAGTAAATCCGTTCAGTGATGAGGAGTTAATGGAGCCTGGCCAGAATTGATGAAATGTTGGTACGGAGTTTGTTTGGGGTCAGCATGTTGGCGGCAGAGTCTGAATGACCTGGATCTTGTTAATGGTGGAGTTTGAGAGACTGACAAGAATTGCATTGGAGTAATTCAAGCGGGAGGTGACCCACGCACGCACCAGGGTTTTGGGGTAAGGTACGGTGGGAGGCGGGCAATATGGCAGAGGTGAAGGAAGACGGTCCTGGTCAGGGACTTTATGTGGGGGAGGAAGGACAGCTGGGATTCAAACTGGATGCCGAGATTGCGCACTGGTTTGATGAGTCTGAGGGAGAACGCCCAGGGAGGTTAAGTAGTTCAGATCCGCAGGAGTAAAGACATTGACAGGAGTCAAGGAGTTTGGTTTCCATTTTGGCTATATTCAGCTGTAGGAAGTTTACACTCATCCAGGTCCTGATATCTGTCAGACAATCTAATAGAACATCAGTGGACTGGGAGTTGGTACTGGAGGAGGAAAAGTAGATTTGTGTGTCATCCGCATACATGTGGAAGTTTACCTCATGTCTGCAGATGACATTGCCCAGAGAGAGAATATAGATAAAGAAAAGAAGAGGGCCAAGGATGGAGCCCTGGGGTACCCCGCAGATGACTAGGTGGGGGTGGGAGGAGAAACCATTTGCCGAGATGAAGTGGAAGAGGTTGGTTAAGTAGAACTCGAACCATTCGAGTGCGGTCCCACTCAACTGGATAAAGAATGAGAGCTGATAGAGGAGGATGGCATAGTCGACTGAGTCAACAACAACAACAAGTTTCCATTTATAGAGCGCCTTTCACTTTGGGAGGAGGTCCCAAAGTGCTGGACAGTTGGATCAGGACCTGAGCATTGGGGAGAAATGGTCAGGGTGAGGGGAGGGAAGGGAGGGAGCGAGGAGGGGGGGAGATGGTCAGAGTGAGGGTAGGAAAGGGAGGGCGAGGAGGGGGGAAATGGTCAGGGTGATGGGAGGGAAGGGAGGTAGCGAGTAGGGGGGAGATGGCCAGGGTGAGGGGAGGGAAGGGAGGGAGCGAGGAAGGGGAAGATGGTCAGGGTGAGCGGAGGGAAGGGAGGGAGCGAGGAGGGGGAATGGTCAGGGTGAGGGGAGGGAAGGGAGGGAGCGAGGAGGGGGAAATGGTCAGGGTGAGGGGAGGGAAGGGAGGGAGCGAGGAGGGGTGAAATGGTCAGGGTGAGGGGAGGGAAGGGAGGGAGCGAGGAGGGGGTAGAGAGTTGAGAGGGGAGCTGAAGGCTGAAGGTCAAAGAGAAAGGTCTTGAGACCGGCCTTGAAGGAGGAAAGGGAGGAAGCGGCGAAGGCACTGGGGATAGAGTTCCAGAGCCTCGGGGCTGAGAGGCTGAAGGCCACTGATGGTCGGGCGGTTGGGGCGGGGGATGTGGAGCAGACCGGAGCCAGAGGGACGGAGGGTACGGGCAGGTAGGTAGGGGGATAGTAGGTCAGAGAGGTAGGAGGGAGCGAGGCCGGGAATGGCTGTGTAGGCGAGGATAAGGATCTTGAATTCGAGTCAAATGCAGCAGAGAGACACATGAGGACGTGACGACAGAGGGAGCCCTGGTCACAGATAGAGAGGATGTTGTTTGTGACTTTGCTATCTCTGTACTGTGGGCAGGGCGGAAACCAACTGCAGGGGATTGAGGAATGAGTGGAGGGAGAGGTTTGACTGAAGTCAACTTGCAACAATGCATTCTAGGAGTTTGGCAATGAAAGGTAGGTTAGAAATGAGATGGTAGTGTGAGAGATTAGAGGGATTGAGGGTGGGCTTTTTGATTACACTTTATAATATATTCTCTCTCTCTTTCTCAATCTCTCTCCCTCTCTCTTTCTCAATCTCTCTCTCTCTCTCCAAGTCTTTCTCTCTGTCTCTTTCTTAGATTCCATCCGTGTCTCTTATCAGTCTCTATCGTTATCTCGGTTTCTCTCTCTCTCTCTCTCTCTGTCTGTCTGTACTATACGTGAGGACTCTCGCTCCCATGACAACCAGAAAAAAAGTGCTATGCTTTTGATACAGAATATAGTGTGTGCTTTCCTCTGTCACTTCATAATTACAGAATACAATGCATACCTAAAATTTTAGGGTTTAATTAAAGTATGTTTTAATATAGCTCATCAACAAAAGGAAATCCCCCACAAAGAAATATGCCCATGACACTGCCAGATACAAGACCTTTCCATTGAGGTATAAATCATGTCTCTACGTCGATCGGTTATTGCATGAGTGTGAGATAGATTGACATTCACACCGACGGACACTTGTCTTTATTAGTATAAACAGATAAACTAGCTGTACAGCTTGCAACCAAAGAATCCAATATGAAGTGTAGATTGAAAAAGAGACAGACATTTGTCTTTATGTATACTCAGCTGGGAGGACTCCTGTGGGAGGATTCCATTTCATAGAATCATTTAGTTATACAGCACAGGAGAGGCCATTGGTCCATTGTGTCTGTGCCGGCTTTTTGAAAAGAGCTTTACCATTTCAATCCCATTCCCCCACTCTCTACCCATAGACCTACAAACGTTTTGTCCTTCTGTTGGGAGGACTCAATTTAATTGTTGAAATGGGAATAATCATTTAATTATTTTCTCTCAAAATCTATGTCAGTTTCTCTGTTTGTCTCTCTCAAGCTCTCTTAGTCTCTTTCTTTCTCTCTCTCTCAGTTTCTCTCTCTGTGTCTCTCTCACTCAGTCTCGCCTGCTCAGTCTATCTTTCACGCAGTTTTTCTCTGTCTCCCCCACCACCAACAACCACAACTTGCAATTATATAGCGACCTCCACGCAGGGTAGCATCTCAAAGTGTTTAACAAATGGCAGAGCTTGACTCTGAGATGGGGAGGGGAAGGTGGACCTAAGCATGGTGGAAGAGGAAGTAGGGATTGAGGGAGAATGTTCCAGATTTTCGAGGTATAGTGGCTGAAAGATTCACCTCCAAATCTCGGGTGAAGTTTGCAAGGGATGAGCAGGAGGCTGGTGCCAATCAAGTTGAGGTGACAGATGGTGCATTGGGGAATGAGAAGATCGAAGAGGTAGGGAGGTGCCAGTGAGTGAATGGATCTGAACATAGCTGTGAGGAACTTTAAGTCAATCTGTTCGGTGATAGGGAGCCAATGGAGATATAAGTACAGAATTTGGTCTGGGTCAGTATGCAGCCAGCAGAGTTCTCATGAGGAAAGAGTGTGAGGAGTGAGTGTGTGAGGAGTGAGTGTGAGTGTGTGAGCACTGAAATTGTGAGCAGTGAGTATGTGAGTAATTAATGTATGAGGAGCAAAAGTATGCATTCAGTGTGTGAGGAGTGAGCGTGTGAGGAGCAAGTGCGTGAGGAGTGTGTAATGAGTGTGAGTGAGGAGTGTGAAAAGAATGAGTTTTATTACTAATTGTGTAAAGAGTGAGTGTGTGAGGAGTGTGTGTGCTGAGTGAGTTTGTGTGAAATGAGCGTGAGGTGCGAGTATGTAAGCAGTGAGTGTGTGAGAAGTGTGTGAAAAGTGAGTGTGAAAGTGAATTTGTGAGTAGAAATAAGAGCAGTGTGTGAGGAGAGAGTGTGTGAGGAGTGAGTGTGTGAGGGACCAGTGAGTGAGGAGTGAGTGAGTGAGTGAGTGAGAGTGAGAAATGAGTATATGATGAGAAAATGTGTGATGAGTAAGTGCATGAGCAGTGAGTGTGCAAGAAGAGAGTGTGCGAGGAGCTAGAGTTTGAAAAATGAGTGTGAGGAATGTGTGAGGATTGAGGACGTGGAGAGTCAGTGAGTGTGGAGTGAGTGTGTGAGGAGCAAGTGAATGAGGAGCTAGCGTTTGAGGGGTGAGCATGAGGATTATGTGAAGATTGAGGGTGTGAAGTGTCAGTGAGTGAGGAGTGAGTGTGTAAATAGTGAGTGTGTGAAACGTGTTTGTGAAAAGTGAGTTTGTGAGGAGTGAGTGTATGAGGAGTGAATGAATAAAGTGTGAGCATGTGAGGTGTGAGTGGGAGGTATGAAAGTGT
>NW_024705400.1:17086-48135 GCF_018977255.1 Callorhinchus milii | reverse complement strand
GCTTTCTCCCCATAACCCGTCTTCCCCGATACCTCTCCAGTTCTCTCTTAAAAGCTGTTATCGAATCGGACGTCACTGCCCTTTCGGGCGGATCATTCCAAATCCAACAACTCGCTGAGTGAAAACATTTCTTCTAACCTCCCTCTGCTTCTTTTGGTAGATATCTTAAGACTGTGACCGCGGGTCAAACACACACCGAGCAGCGGAAACAGCTTCTCCCTATCTCGCCTGTCGAAACCTTTCATGATCTTGAAGACCTCTATCAGGTCCCCGTAACCTTCTCTGCTCTAATGGGAAAAGTCCTAACTTCTCCACTGTCCTCATAGCTAAGGTTCCCCATTCCTGGTATCATTCTCGTGAATCTCCTCTGCACCCTTTCCAGTGCCTTAATGTCCTTCCTGAAGTAAGGTGCCAGAACTGGACGCAGTACTCCAGCTGAGGCCTAACCAGTGTTTTGTACAGATTAACCATAACCCCTACTCTTATACTCTATGCCCTACTAATAAAGCTCAGTACACCAAATGCCTTTTTACTGCCCTATCTACCTGCCCGCTACCTTTAATGATTCGCTTACTTGAACACCCAGATCTCTCTGTACGTTCACCCCCTTAAGATCGAGCTCCCAAGTCTATATTGCCTCCTATCATTTTTCCACCCTAAGTGTATCACCTCACACATTGAAGTCCATCTGCCACATGTCAGCCCATTCCACCATTCGGTGTATGTCTGCCTGCAGTTGGTTACAGTCCTCCTCACTGTTTACTGCCCTAACTTGGTATCATCTGCAAACTTGGGAGTAGTGCTCCCTGTGCCCAAGTCCAGATCATTAATATATATTAGAAAGAGCAGTGGTCCCAATACCGATCCCTGGGGGACACCGCTGCACACCTCCTTCCATTGCGAGAAACACCCATTGACCACCACCTTCTGCTTTCTGTCACTCAGTCAGTTCCTAATCCAAACTGCCACTGTCCCCTTAATACTGTGGGCCTCTAATTTTTGTATTAATCTCTTATGCGGTACTGTGACAAAAGCCTTTTTGAAATCCATGTAAATAACGTCCACCGCATTTCCCTCATCAACCCTCGCAGTCACCTCTTCAAAAAATTCTATTAGATTTGTTGGCAAGATTTGCCCTTAACAATCCATGTTGACTGTCTCTAATTACCTCGTGTTCCTCTAAGTAGAGATTTATTCCGTCCCGGATTATGGTCTCCAGTAGCTTTCCTATTACCGAAGTTTCCTTACTCCACACAGAGCCTAATAATAATCCTCCAAAAACCAAAAACAATAATAAATTGGTCATCTTCAATCTATGACTGTTTGTGGGACATTGCTGTGCGCAATTGGGTGCCGCGTTCGCCCACAAATATACAGTCAATTCACTTTACAGTATATTCTGTGAAGCGCTTTGGGACGTCCTCCCGACATGAAAAGCGCTATATCAAATGCAAGGATTATTATTATTATTATAATTTTGAGCCCTGTCAATCTTTTCAGAACTTGCTCTCTGTCTACAGTAATCTGATCTATGTCCTCTGCCCTCTCATCCAATACTACGGCATTTGGGGCATCCGTTTCCGTTGTGAAGACAGATGCAAAGTACTCGTTCAGTGCATCAGCCACGATGTGCCCTCTGTTTCCCCAACAAGATGGCCGTCATCGTCTTTGATTGACCCCACCCTACCTTTGACTAACCTTTTTTCCTTCATGTGCTTGTCAAATATTTCAGGATTCCCCTTTATGTGACCCGCTAACCTCTTCTCACGCGATCTGTTAGCCTGTTCTATCACTCTTTTAAGATCACTCCTGCATTCCCTATAATACGCTTTGCTATCCCCAGTGTCTTGCGTCTTCCAGTTGTCGTACGCCGCCGTCTTTTTCATCCGAGACAGAATATCCCTGGCCATCCAGGCCGGCTCGGTTGTGACACATTTCCCTTTTGTGGGAATATATCTGTTTGGACCCTGAGCTATCGTATCCTTGAAGATCTCCCACTGCTCATGAGTCGGTTTACCTGCCAGTCTTACTTGCCAGTCCACCCACTCTGGGTCCCTTTTTAGCCCATCAAAATTAGCCCTTTTCCAGTCAAGCATTTTCACCCGTGACTGTACTTTGTCTCTGTTCATGAGGAATCTAAATCTAATAATATTATGGTCTATAATAAACCCCTATCAGTGTAACCACTCCTTTCTTATTTTTTATCTCTAACCACATGTTGTCGGGCCCTCCAGAGCCTCGTTCCTTTCTACAGCTATAATTGTATCCTTCACTAATATTGCCACCCCTCCTCCTTTTCTTCCTTCTCTATCCTTCCTGAACACATTATATCCTGGAATATTTATCTCCCATTCCTGTCCTGGCTTGAGCCATGTCTCGGTTACTGCCATCACATCGTAACCCCCTATGGCCAGTTGAACCCGCAGTTCACTAACCTTATTCCCTATGCTCCGACCATTTAGGTACATGCATTTGAGGAAATTGTCCGCTTGTACCTGCTCTACACTTCCCACTTGTCTTTTTCCTCTAATCTCTAAACTTGCCTAAGGTTTCGCCCTGTCCTGTCCCGGGAATCGAGCCCGGGTCTCCGGCTTGTGAAGCGAGGGGTCTAACCCCTGAGCTAAAGGGACTGTGGGGTGTGAGGCGAGTGGTCTAACCCCTGAGCTACAGGGGCTGTGGGGTGCGAGGGGAGGGGTCTAACCCCTGAGCTAAAGGGACTGTGGGGTGTGAGGCGAGGGGTCTAACCCCTGAGCTACAGGAGCTGTGGGGTGCGAGGGGAGGGGTCTAACCCCTGAGCTACAGGAGCTGTGGGGTGCGAGGGGAGGGGTCTAACCCCTGAGCTACAGGGGCTGTGGGGTGCGAGGGGAGGAGTCTAACCCCTGAGCTATAGGGGGAGTGGGGTGCGAGGGGAGGAGTCTAACCCCTGAGCTACAGGGGGAGTGGGGTGCGAGGGGAGGGGTCTAACCCCTGAGCTACAGGGGGAGTGGGGTGCGAGGGGAGGAGTCTAACCCCTGAGCTATAGGGGGAGTGGGGTGCGAGGGGAGGAGTCTAACCCCTGAGCTACAGGGGGAGTGGGGTGCGAGGGGGGGGGTCTAACCCCCTGAGCTACAGGGGGAGTGGGGTGCGAGGGGAGGGGTCTAACCCCTGAGCTACAGGGGGAGTGGGGTGCGAGGGGAGGAGTCTAACCCCTGAGCTATAGGGGGAGTGGGGTGCGAGGGGAGGGGTCTAACCCCTGAGCTACAGGGGAGTGGGGTGCGAGGGGAGGAGTCTAACCCCTGAGCTATAGGGGGAGTGGGGTGCGAGGGGAGGAGTCTAACCCCTGAGCTATAGGGGGAGTGGGGTGCGAGGGGGGGGGTCTAACCCCCTGAGCTACAGGGACTGTGGGGTGTGAGGGGAGGGGTCTAACCCCTGAGCTACAGGACTCCACAAATCTGAATCCTAAAACCTTCAAGTTTGACGCATAGTCTTTCATGTCAGAAAGACGTCTCAAAGCGCTTCGTATGGATTCACTGTAAAGTGTAGTGACTGTGTGTTATGTGGGGAAACCTCAGTCCCTGCGGTTGTGGGGGGGGGTCCTAGCTGGACAAGCAGTGAGAAAGCTCACTGATAGAGCTCTCAATGGCCAAGCGATGTGGGTTTAGATGGTTAGACTCCACCAGTTACCCCAATGCCCAGTCTGGTGCCCCCCCCCACACCCTGTGGGGCCTTGGCTCGCGCCAACCTGCGCCTAATTTCGTCCCGTCTCTGGAACCGGGACTAGAGACCATCACAGAAAGAGAGGGCTCGATCCCCACACCCCACATGTCGCCAAACAGTCGTGGGTTGAAGTGACCGAATTATTGTTGTTTTGAAGGGATTATTACCTCCGGAAAGTGATCCCCCAATCGACTGACAAGCGATTCCCACTGACTGCCGGGGACACAGGCGTCTGTGTGTGTCTGTCTGTGCGTATGTGTGTGTCTGTCTGTGTGTCTGTCTGTGTGTGTCTGTGTGTGTGTGTGTGTGTGTGTGTGTCTGTCTGTGTGTGTGTCTGTGTGTGTGTGTGTGTCTGTGTGGGTGTGTGTGTGTCTGTCTGTGTGTGTGTGTGTCTGTGTGTGTGTCTGTCTCTGTGTCTGTGTGTGTGTCTGTCTGTGTGTGTGTGTGTGCCTGTGGCTGTGTGTGTGCCTGTGGGTGTGTGTGTGTGTGTGTCTGTCTGTGTGCGCGTGTCTGTGCGTATGTGTCTGTCTGTGTGTGTGTGTGTGTGTGTTCCTGTGGGTGTGTGTGTTTGTGTCTGTCTGTCTGTGTGTGTGTGTGTCTGTGTGTGTGTCTCTGTGTCTGTCTCTGTGTCTGTGTGTGTGTGTCTGTCTGTGTGTGTGTGCCTGTGGGTGTGTGTGTGTGTGTGTTGTCTGTGGGTGTATGTGCGTGTGGGGAGTAAGGAGACTTGCCTAAGATTTCTCCCTGTCCTGTACCGCCCGGGAATTGAACCCACGTCCTCTCACTTGCGAGGCGAGGGCTCTAAGCCCTGAGCTACTGGGCTCCACGAGCCCTCGCTACGTGGACAGGTGGTACCAGGAACTTCCTGCGAACTTCCTGGTGGGTACCACATCTCAGCGTGAAATGTGTGAGAGAACTGTCACCATCTTCCCGTCCGCAGCTCGAACACACGTCCCTTCCCTTTGAGGTACATCACTCAGAGAGGTTGGGTCAATGAGCTCATGTTAGAAGCAAATGCAAACAATATTATAGAATGACACTGAGACAGAGAGAGAGAGAGAGAGAGAGTGAGAGAAAGAGAGAGAGAGAGGGAGAGAGAAGATAAAGAGAGATAGAGGGAGAGAAAAAGACAATGAGAGAGAGTGATGGAGAGACGAAAAGAATAAGAGGGTCAGAAAGAGATAGGAGGGAAAGAGAGGGTAGCGAGAGAAAAATAGAGGAGAGACAAAGAGAAAGAGGTAAGAGAGACCCGGTCCATCGCTCTCTTTTATCACTTTCTTCCCCTCTCTTCCTCTCTCTCCTCCCTCTTTCTCTCTCCTCTCTCTTTCTGTCCCTCTTCTCTCCTTTCTCAGAGAAAGAGAGAGGCGAGAGAGAGAGGAACGAGAGGGAGAGAGAGAGGGGGAGAGATAAGAGACAGAGAGAAGAAAGGGGAGGAAAAGAGAGAGGTGGAGAGAAAGGGAGAGATAGAAAGGGAGTGATAGAAAAGGAGAAAATAAAAGGACAGGCAGAGAGGGAAAGAGAGAGAGAAAGAGGAAGAGAAGCAGAGACAGAAGGTGAGAGAGGAGAGGAGAGGGAGAGATAGAGAAGCAAAGAGAGCGACAGAGAGAGAGAGAGAGCGAGAGATAAAGACACAGCGACGGAGAGAGAGAGAGAGAGAGAGTGACAGAGAGGAGAGCGAGAGAGAGAGAGAGAGAGAGGAACTCACTTCATCTGAGGGTGAGGGCCGATGGGATCTTGCTGTGACGGCTTGTGTTGAGCGGGCGCCTGTTGGGCGGGTGCCCTGGTCAGCGGTTGCCCTTGTTGGCCTTGCCCCATCCCTCGGGGCTGTTGGGTGGTGGGTGCTGCCTGCCTGGCCTGCTGGGAGGGCTGTGGGGGCTGGTGTGGCTGCGGAGGGCCCCTCTGCTGGCTCTGGGACCCGGAGTGACGTCCCCCGGGGCCCGGCTGGCCCCCCGGTTGCCTGGGCTGGGCTGGCTGGCCGGCCGGAGCTGTCTGCCTGCCGTGCTGGGGTTGGGGTTGGCTCCCGGCTGCGGACGGCCTGTGGGAGGAGGGCTGGCCGGTTGGGGTGGGCTTGGGCTGGGGCCCTCCTGCCCCCATTGGCCTCTGGTGTTGAGGGGAGGCCTGTCGCTGAGGGGACTGATGGCCTCCGCTCCCTGGGTTCCTCTGCAGCTGCGGGGATGGAGAAGGCCGAGGCTGTTGAGGGCCTTGGCTGATCGGGCGCTGAGGTTGACCTTGGCCCACGGGGCTCATCTGGCGCTGGACGGGCGGCTGTTGGGTGGAGGGGCTCGGCAGTCGCTGCTGTTGCTGAGGAGGAGGTTGGGGTCCCAAGCCCTGCACGGGTTGGCCTTGTGGCGGGGGTCGGTGGTGGCTGGGGGGGGCTTGTCTCTGGGGTTGCTGTGGGCCTCCTTGAGGGGAGGGGAGAAAGGAGAGGTTTTACCATCAACATCATTGCTCCCCCAAAAAATACAGTCATTACACTTTACAGCGTATCCCGTGAAGCGCTTTGAGACGTCTCGGTTGACGTGATCAGGCGCCGGGTCAATGCCAGGATTATTATTATCATAATAATAACCCCACCCCACTCCCCCTGTAGCTCAGGGGTTAGACCCCTCCCCTCGCACCCCACTCCCCCTGTAGCTCAGGGGTTAGACCCCTCCCCTCGCACCCCACTCCCCCTGTAGCTCAGGGGTTAGACCCCTCCCCTCGCACCCCACTCCCCCCGTAGCTCAGGGGTTAGACCCCTCCCCTCGCACCCCACCTCCCCCTGTAGCTCAGGGGTTAGACCCCTCCCCCTCGCACCCCACAGCCCCTGTAGCTCAGGGGTTAGACCCCTCCCCCCTCGCACCCCACTCCCCCTGTAGCTCAGGGGTTAGACCCCTCCCCTCGCACCCCACTCCCCCTGTAGCTCAGGGGTTAGACCCCTCCCCCTCGCACCCCACTCCCCTGTAGCTCAGGGGTTAGACCCCCTCCCCTCGCACCCCACAGCCCCTGTAGCTCAGGGGTTAGACCCCTCCCCTCGCACCCCACAGCCCCTGTAGCTCAGGGGTTAGACCCCTCCCCTCGCACCCCACAGCCCCTGTAGCTCAGGGGTTAGACCCCTCCCCTCGCACCCCACAGCCCCTGTAGCTCAGGGGTTAGACCCCTCCCCTCGCACCCCACAGCCCTGTAGCTCAGGGGTTAGACCCCTCCCCTCGCACCCCACAGCCCCTGTAGCTCAGGGGTTAGACCCCTCCCCTCGCACCCCACAGCCCCTGTAGCTCAGGGGTTAGACCCCTCCCCTCGCACCCCACAGCCCCTGTAGCTCAGGGGTTAGACCCCTCCCCTCGCACCCACAGCCCCTGTAGCTCAGGGGTTAGACCCCTCCCCTCGCACCCCACAGCCCCTGTAGCTCAGGGGTTAGACCCCTCCCCTCGCACCCCACTCCCCCTGTAGCTCAGGGGTTAGACCCCTCCCCTCACACCCCACTCCCCCTGTAGCTCAGGGGTAGAACAGACACACACAACACACACAGACAAAAGGCAAACCCACAAAACAGATGCACAAAGACACACACACAGACACACACACACACACACACACACACGTGTGCTTCTGTTGCCGATTGGTAGATCGTTTTTCGGGGGTAATAATCCCTTAAAAATAATACTAATAGTGTGGTCACTCAATCCACGACTGTTTGTGAGGACCCGGCGGTGCACATTGAGCTGTCGCAGTTTCGCCCACAGAGTACACAGTCACTACACTTCAGAGTAAAGTCTGTGAAGCGCTTTGAGACGTCTGAGCAAAGATCACTGACATAGTGCTTTATCGTGTCGTTGAGACGTCTCAAAGAGGTTCAGAGCGCTTTACTGTCCGTGTGTTTGTCAGCGGCCAATTGCGCACAGCAATGTCCCACCAACAGTCATGGATTGAGTCATCAAATAATTATTTTTTAATAAATTTTTGAAGGGATTATTACCCTATTACGTGGGAAGGTGATCCTACTCACAGGTTCCTACTGAATGCCGGTAACCGGAGGCGTGTGTGTGGAGTGAGGAAACTCGAGTAAAGTTACGCCGTCCGGTTCCGCCCGGGAATCGAACCCGAGTCCTCGCTACAGGGCCTCCAAACACATCACTAACATCACAGAATATACAGGACAGGAGGAGGCCATTCGGCCCCAACTAGTCCCCACTCCCCCACTCTTACCCCAACTGGTCCCCACTCCCCCACTCTTACCCCAACTGGTCCCCACTCCCCCACACTTACCCCAACTGGTCCCCACTCCCCCACTCTTACCCCAACTGGTCCCCACTCCCCCACTCTTACCCCAACTAGTCCCCACTCCCCCACTCTTACCCCAACTGGTCCTCACTCCCCCACTCTTACCCCAACTGGTCCCCACTCCCCCACTCTTACCCCAACTAGTCCCCACTCTCACCCCAACTGGTCCCCACTCCCCCACTCTTACCCCAACTAGTCCCCACTCCCCCATTCTTACCCCAACTAGTCCCCACTCCCCCACTCTTACCCCAACTCATCCCCACTCCCCCACTCTTACCCCAACTAGTCCCCACTCCCCCCGCTCTTACCCCAACTAGTCCCCACTCCCCCACTCTTACCCCAACTAGTCCCCACTCCCCCACTCTTACCCCAACTCATCCCCACTCCCCCACTCTTACCCCAACTGGTCCCCACTCCCCCCGCTCTTACCCCAACTAGTCCCCACTCCACCACTCTTACCCCAACTGGTCCCCACTCCCCCACTCTGACTCCAAGTGCCTTCCAGACCGTAACAACTCTCTGCGTAAAAAAAAAGTCTCCACGTCTGGACTCTCCTCTGGCTCTTTTGACAATTACCTTAAATCTGTGTCCAACCCCCCCCCCACCCCCCCCCCCCCCACTCCCCACCCCCCCACCCCCACCGGAGGAAACAGTTTCTCCCCTATCTCCCCTTATCAAAACCCCTCATAATTGTGAACTTCTATTAAATCTCCGCTCAACCTTTTCTGCTGTAAGGAGGACAGTCCCAGTCTCTCCAGTCGAGTCTCTCCCCATCACTGAAGTCCCTCATCCCTGGTACCACCCTGGCAAATCTCCTCCGCCCCCTCTCCAAGGCCTTGTCCACTACCATTAACATCTGTAACATCAGGGTGGGGCAGAGTGCTGGGATAACACTGTTACCTTGAGGTGGGGGTCGCTGCTGGGGGACGAGACTTTGCTGAGGGCCTGGGCTCTGTCGTGGTGGGCCCTGGGTGGGGGGATCGGTGCCCGCCGGCTGGAGAGAGAGAGAGACACGAGAGAATTGGGTCAACGTGAGGAACTCAAGTCACTGAGCTCAGCCCTGACTCACAGCGGTGACGGGTCACCGCGTGTGTCAGACACCCACCCGGCTGATCACGTATCACTCACCTGGGTGGGTCTGACTGGCGAGGGCATGGGCGTCCGGCTTAGAATCTGACTCATTTTCATCACAACCAAATCCGCTATCAAATGTCTGTCCTCTTCCTCGTGTTCCCCAATCAAAGGCATTGCGCTGTCCATCACCTGGAATACAGCAACGTTCATTACAACGTCACACAGCGCCCTATCCGGTCTTCGAGACGCCTCAAAGCGCTTCGCAGGAAAGTGCGGTGACTGTGTTTTTTGTGGGCCAAACGCGGCAGCAGTTGTGCTCACAGTCGCTGTGTGTGTGTGTGTGTGTGTGTGTGTGTGTGTGTGTCTCACAAACAGTTGTGGATGGAGTGACCACATCATTATTCTTTTATCTTTTCAAGGATTTACCCCCCGTTAATCGACGACTTACTGCTGGTAAACTGAGGCGTTGCGCAGAGTAAGGAAACTCGCCCAAGGTTTCGCCCGGTGCGATTCCGTTAGGGAATCAAACTTAGCTTCTCTCGCTTGGGAGGCAAGTGCAACCTGTCCTCGTAATTTAACCCTTTAACCCAAAGCGCAGTTTCACGACCCCCGGCCAGAGACTGACTCTGACCTCGATAATGTAGTCACGTCCGTCCTTTCCCCGAATGGCCTCCACAGCACAGATATCGATGCCGCCAAAAATCTCCGAGCATTCGTCAGCCCATCGCTTGTACCTGCAAAACAGTCACCGGATTAATGTGCGTCCGCACTCCCAGGACAGGGTTAGAGACACAGTAACGCTCCCTCTACACTGTGCGTCCACACTCCCAGGTCAGGGTTAGAGACACAGTAACGCTCCTCTACACTGTGCGTCCGTCCACACTCCCAGGTCAGGTTTAGAGACACAGTAACGCTCCTCTACACTGTGTGTCCACACTCCCAGGTCAGGGTTAGAGGACACAGTAACTCTCCTCTACACTGTGTGTACACACTCCCAGGTCAGGGTTAGAGGACACAGTAACGCTCCCTCTACACTGTGTGTCCACACTCCCAGGTCAGGGTTAGAGACACAGTAACGCTCCTCTACACTGTGCGTCCGTCCACACTCCCGGGTCAGGGTTAGAGGACACAGTAACGCTCCCTCTACACTGTGTGTACACACTCCCAGGTCAGGGTTAGAGACACAGTAAAGCTCTACACTGTGTGTACACACTCCCAGGTCAGGGGTAGAGACACAGTAACGCTCCTCTACACTGTGCGTCCACACTCCCGGGTCAGGGTTAGAGGACACAGTAACGCTCCTCTACACTGTGCGTCCACACTCCCAGGTCAGGGTTAGAGACACAGTAACGCTCCTCTACACTGTGCGTCCACACTCCCAGGTCAGGGTTAGAGGACACAGTAACGCTCCTCTACACTGTGCGTCCACACTCCCAGGTCAGGGTTAGAGACACAGTAACTCTCCTCTACACTGCGTCCGCACTCCCAGGTCAGGGTTAGAGACAGAGCAGCGGGAAAGCTTGCCAGATAGCGCTCTCAATGGCAAACTATGTGGGTTTACCTGGATAGAATCCAGCAGTTACCCCAACGCACACTCTGGGCTCCCCGCAAGCTTTGGCTCTTGCCATCTGCACCTAATACTCTCTGGAATTAGGTAAGTAGGAAGCGTCCCTCCAGGGAGAGAGAGAGAGAGAGAGAGTGCCTCCCATTCCAACAACCTATCTCAGCAATTTCCAGGTGTAGTTGGGATGCGTGGGATTCTCAGTTGGGTTTGGAGACTGTTAAGTGGTGGGTTTCCACGCGTGTTTGTGTGTATCAGACACCCGGCTGATCACGGTAACAGGTATGTGTCAGACATATATCGGCTAATTACGGTGATGGGTTAGACACTTGGCTGACAGGATAAAAATCATGATTACCTGTCAGATACGGCAATCTGTTCCAACATAGCTGAACCAGTGTTAGCCTTCCAGCTTCCTGAAATGGATGTTCGCCTGAAATCACAAGCTATGTGTCAGTCTGGCCCAGTTGTTGCGTGTCAGTCTGGCTCAGTCGCTGTGTGTGTGTCAGTCTGGCTCAGTCGCTGTGTGTGTGTCAGTCTGGCTCAGTCGCTGTGTGTGTGTCAGTCTGGCTCAGTCGCTGTGTGTGTGTCAGTCTGGCTCAGTCGCTGTGTGTGTGTGTCAGTCTGGCTCAGTGGCTGTGTGTGTGTGTGTCAGTCTGGCTCAGTCACTGTGTGTCAGCCCGGCTCAGTCGCTGTGTGTGTCAGTCCGGCTCAGTCGCTGTGTGTGTGTGTCAGCCCGGCTCAGTCGCTGTGTGTGTGTGTGAGCCTCGGCTCAGTCGCTGTGTGTGTGTGTCAGCCCGGCTCAGTCGCTGTGTGTGTGTCAGCCCGGCTCAGTCGCTGTGTGTGTGTCAGCCTGGCTCAGTCGCTGTGTGTGTGTCAGCCTGGCTCAGTCGCTGTGTGTGTGTGTCAGTCTGGCTCAGTCGCTGTGTGTGTGTCAGCCTGGCTCAGTCGCTGTGTGTGTGTCAGTCCGGCTCAGTCGCTGTGTGTGTGTCAGCCCGGCTCAGTCGCTGTGTGTGTGTCAGCCTGGCTCAGTCGCTGTGTGTGTGTCAGCCCGGCTCAGTCGCTGTGTGTGTGTGTCAGCCTGGCTCAGTCGCTGGGTGTCCCCCTGGCTCAGTCGCTGGGTGTCCCCCTGGCTCAGTCGCTGGGTGTCCCCCTGGCTCAGTCGCTGGGTGTGTGTCAGCCTGGCTCAGTCGCTGGGTGTCCCCCTGGCTCAGTCGCTGGGTGTCCCCCTGGCTCAGTCGCTGGGTGTCCCCCTGGCTCAGTCGCTGGGTGTCCCCCTGGCTCAGTCGCTGGGTGTCCCCCTGGCTCAGTCGCTGGGTGTCCCCCTGGCTCAGTCGCTGGGTGTCCCCCTGGCTCAGTCGCTGGGTGTCCCCCTGGCTCAGTCGCTTGCCCTCTCACCTCTGGTTCAAACCTCATGTGGTGGTGCAGATGATGTGCAAATAAAATGTAAGTGGTGAAGTGTTGTGAAACATCTCTCTGGGGTGAAAGGTGCTATGTAAGTGTAGCTGTTGACCAGTAAACTGATATCGCAGTAATTGTGTAATGTTCAGACCTGTTTATTTTGGATAAAACTCACAAATCTTTGAAATAAGTCATCCTTGAAATCACAATTTCAACATAAAAATAATAATAATGTTGCATCTAATGTGGACATTTTGGCCCCGAGAGAGAGAGAGAGAGAGAGAGAGAGAGAGACGTCCCACGAGACTTCCATTTCCACAGCGTCTTTCACTCACTCCAGAAAGACTGTGTAAATGTAAGTGGTGAAGCATTGTGAAATGTCATCCTGATATGAAACAGCAATTTTGTCATAACAAAAATAATTCTACATCGGATCTGGTGCCTTTCACATCAGGATGTCCATGATTAACAAGATGAAGCATCGTAATGCGTGGCCGGGTAAGTGATGCAGAAGGGAGGGCTTCAGATATTCGGTGCCAGCTATAATAATAATAATAATAAAATAATCATAATAAAATCGAACAGAAAAAGGAGGTTCAGTGATTAGAACACTCGCTTTGCAAACGAGAGGACCCGGGTTCGATTCCCGGAGGGGACAGGACAGGGCGAAAGGTTGAGCAAGTTTCCTTACTCCACACACACGCCTCTGTTTATAGCAGTAAGTAGGAACCCGTTAGTGCATTACCGGGTCACTTTCCAGGGGTAAAAATCCCTTCAAAAAAATAAGAATAATTTAGTGATTCAGTCCCTACTGTGCGCAATTGGCTGCTGCGTTTCACCCACAAAATATATGGTCTTCACAATTATATCCTATGAAGCACTCTGAGATGTCTTTCATGAAACGCACTGCGTACATGTAAGAGGTGAGACGTCATCCTGACGTGAAACCATTATTTCAACAGAACAACTAAAAATAATCTTACATCAGACCCTGTGTTTTTTACGTCAGAAGGACATCTCACAACACTTAGAACATAATAAGATAAGAAATGCTGGAAAAACAAGCCCAAGGTCAATCTAGTTCACCTTCCGCCTTATAATATATAAGTATAACAATCCTTGTATTTGATACAGCGCCTTATCACGTCTTTGAGACGTGTCAAAGTGCTTCACAGAATATACCGTAAAGTGAATTCATTGTGTATTTTGTGGGCAAAACACGGCAGCCAATTGCACACAGAAGTATCCCACAAAAAGCCTTGGATTGAGTGACCAAATGATTCTTTATTCACTTATTTATTTTTTTGAAGGGATTACCATCCACGGAAAGCAATCTGCCAATCCACTAACAACCAGGTTCCTGCTTACAGCTGCTAAACAGAGGTGTGCGCGCGTGTCTGTGTGTGTGTGGAGCAAGGAAACTTGCCTAAGGTTTCGCCCTGTCCTGTCCCACCCGGGAATCGAACCCGGTACCTCTCGCTTGCGACACGAGGGGACTCACCGCTTCATTACCAGACTCCAGAGTAGTTGTGGAAAGGGATAAGGACCAATACAAGGAACTGGAAGATGCTAATGTCGGAGTTAAAAAGGGATCTGGTCCATGTGGATTGGAATAAAAGATTGGCAACTCAAACAGTAAGTGAGCAATGGGAGGCCTTCAGTGAGGAGATAGTTGGGGTACGTATTAAACACAACAACACGATTACATTTGTATAGCGCCTTTCACGTCGGGAGGACATCCCAAGGCGCTGGGAACACATTCCCAGGAGGGGGAAATGCACAGCATCCAATGCCTATGCTCGCTGGCCTGGATGACTGAAGAAATTGGGATTAAAATGATACAGAAAAAGGAGGTTCAATGGTTAAAGCGCTCGCCTCTCAAGCAAGAGGACCAGTGTTCGGTTCCCGGGCGGGACAGGACAGGGCGAAACGTTAAGCAAGTTTCCTTACTCCACACACACACACACACACACACACACACGCGCGCGCCTCCGTTTCCGAGCAGTAAGTGGGAACCCGGTTGTTAGTCGATTGGCGGATTGCTTTTCCAGAGGTAATAATCTCTTAAAAAAATAATTTGGTGACTCAATCCACGACCTTTTGTGGACCACAGCTGTACACTATTAGCTGCTGCATTCCTCCCACAAAATACACACTCTTTACAAGTATATTCTGGAAGCGCTTTGAGACGTCTCGAAGACGCGATAAGGCGCTGTATCAAAGGGAAGGATTATTATTAATATTATTATTATTATAATGCCAGGTTCATAACACACTCGAGAGTCGAGTAGGACACAAGAAGTGCAGAGGAGAACTGAGAAAGGGAATAAGAAGAGTGTGTGAGGAAAGATTAGTGAGTAATAGAAAAGGTTCTTTTGTAAACATAGAAAGAGTAAAAGGATAGTCAAAGGAAGGGTGGGGGACCATTAGGAACCAAAAGGCAAAGTAGAGGGCACGGCTGAGGTACTGAATGAGTATTCTTCACAGAATGTATGTCTTCACAGGTGAGAGATGCTGTGAGGTGCCGTGTAAGTGTAAGTGTAGCTGTTGACCATATCGGAGTCATTGTGTAACGTTCAGGCCTGTTTCCTTCGGATAAAACTCACAAATCTTTGAAACAGTCATCCAGGAAACCACTATTTCAACATAAAAATAATAATAATCGTAGATCTGAGTCTGGCCCTTCCACGTCGTGGTTTCAGCTGCTTCGACGCCAGCAGTTTTAACCGAACACACACTCTGGGCTCCCCTCGAGGCTTGGCTCTCGCCAACCTGCGCCTAATACTCTCTGGAATTAGATAACAGGGTGTGTCCCCTCCAGGGAGAGAGAGTGCATATTCAATTACAGCCACGGGAATTTCCATGTGTAGGTGGGAGGCATGGAATTCTCAGTGGGATATTGAGACGCTTAAGCAACGGTGATGTATTTCCATGTTACAATCGCTTGGCTGACCGTAAAAGAATGTCAAAAGGAAATTCTCAGACACTTTAATAATAATGTTAATTACCATTGTTTGAATCCGTGCCTCATTGTCCTGTCGTGACGTCTTAAAATGTTTCACAGGATTTTACTGTGAAGCGCGCGGGCGAAACATGGGGGCCGGTGTTTGTGCAGAGCGACGCCTGGCAAACAGCTGCGGAGGGAACGGTTTCATCTGTCAGCCAGGACACCGAGGGAGAGAGAAACTACCTTCGCCTCTCACCCCCGACAGCGGCGACGCTGAACAGGGCACAGATGGGGAGTGTGTGAGGTTTAACATCTTGTCGCAATTGGCTGCCGTGTTTCGCCCGCAAAATATACAGTCGCTACACTTTACAGTATATTCTGTGAAGCGCTTTGAGGTGACGTGATACGGCGCTATATCGAATCCAGGATTACTATTATTGTTGTTGTCCGAAAAGGACAGCGTCTCACAATGTGGCGCTCTCTCTTTCTCCCTCTGGGGACAGAGAGGACATGAGCGGCCAAATTCTAGACAGTCTGAGGCTTGTGTAGGGAAGAGACTGTAGACTCCAACAACAACAACAACAAAATGACTTGACAAAGCGCCTCGAGGTTGGGAGGACGTCCCAAGGCGCTGGACAGTCAGGGGTTTGGACCCGAACTGGGGGTTGGGGGTTGGGGAGGGCAGAGGGGATGAGGGTCGAGGAGGGTGACCGAAGGTTCGGTTGGTCGAAGAGGGTCTTGAGACGGGTCTTGACGGAGGCGAGGGAGGAGGCGAGTTAGAGGGACTGGAGCTGGGCAGGGGGACCCGAACCAGGCCGGCGCCCGCTGAGCGGAGGGAGCAGACGGGCCACAGAGGCCGTGGAGGCCTGAACTGGCCCCGAGGTGACATGTTTGACAGCACGTGGAGTGTGGGGGAGTGTGAGCCCTCTGCGACGGTCTCTAGACCCGCACTGGATGCAGGGAATCCTCCCCATGAACTCCTGCAGCCAAAGCCCTAACTGACGGGGAAGGGTGGTCCTCGCTGGACAAGCAGCGGGAAAAGCTGGCCAGACGGCGCTCTGGATGGCCAAGCTACGCGTGGGTTGAGCTGGTTAGACTCCAGCAGTTACCCCAACGCACGCTCTGAGCTCCCCGCAAGCCTGGGCTCTCGCCAGTCTGCGCCTAATACTTTCCGGGATTAACTAAGCAGGCGGCGTCCCTCCAGGGAGAGAGAGAGAGAGAGTGCATATTCCATTCCAACGATCTATCCCATGTGTAGGTGGGAGGCCTGGAATCCTCCGTTGGATTTGGAGACTCTTAAGCAACGGTGATGGGTTTCCGGATGTGTCAGACACCCGGCTGACCTCCAAGTAATAGTGTGTGGCTTGTGTCAGCCTGGCTTAGTCCTGGCAAACCAACCGCAAGTTCCAAAAATATGTCTTAGTTTTGTGTCCCACTGTCATCGTGATGGGTTTAATCTGACCACTAGTGATGACAGGGTGAAGCAATATAGCAACGCACAGAAAACATCTGTCAGGGATACTGACAATAATTATAATAATAATCCTTGCATTGGACCCAGTCTTATCTCGTCCATCGCAGGATGTGTTTTGTTGGCAGCTGATTAGGACGGTGATGTCCCCACAAATAGCCCTGGATGAGTGAGTGGCTTTATTTGGGGGACTGACGGCGAGAGAGAAACCTTTTTAATAAACATTTTTAAAAGCATAATAGTCATTTGGTCATTCAATCCACTACTCTTTAAGGGACGCTGCTGTGCGCAATTGGCTGCGGCGTTTCGCCCACAAAATACACAGTCACTACACTTTACAGTACATCCTGTGAAGCACTTTGCCATGTCTCGATGACGTGACAAGGTGCTGTATCAAATGCAAGGATTTTTATTATTATTATGGATAATAACAAGAGGTCCTGTCTGCCTGTTCGGGTGGATGTAAAAGCTCCCATGGGTATGGGTGAAAAAAAGAACGGCGTTTCTCCCAGCGTCCTGGCCAACAAACCCTCAAGATATATAGTTACTCATTTCTAATTCCGTCCACGTGTTTGTGTGTGCGCGCGCGCACGCGTATGTGTGCGTATCTGTGTATTTGTGCGTGCGTATCTGTGTCCGTGTGGGCCTGAGTGCGCCTGTGTCTATGTGCGTCGTGTGTGAGCATAGTCACTACACTTTACAGTGTATCCTGTGAAGCACTGCGAGACGCCTTGATGACGCGATATGGTGCTGTATTAAACGAAATGATTATTATTATTATTATTGGAGTGGGAGAGCTCAGGGAGGTGGTGACTCACATGTAAGCCTTGTAGTTGCTGCCGATTTTCTGGATACGGACATCATATTTGGCATCAATGAAAGACTCGGTAGTGGCGTAGGTCTTAGTGAGGGCAACAACACTTGCTATGTCCTGGAAATCATACTGAGTGTTTACTTTGACCTGTGAAAGAGAGAGAAAGAATGTGTAAGAGAGAGTGATTGTGTGAGAGTGTGTGTGAGACAGAGTGAGGGAGAGAGTGAGAGAGAATGTGATAGAGTGTGTCTGTGAAAGTGTGTGAGAGAGTGTCTGTGAGAGTGTACGTGAGAGTCTGAGTGTGTGTGTGTTTGTGAATGCGTGAGTCAGTGTGTGAGTATGAGAGATTGTGACAGTGAGTGTGAGAATGTGTGTGAGTGTGTGAGTGTGAGAGAGTGTGAGAGAATGTGAGACAGTGTAAGAGAGAGAGTGCGTGTGGGGGAAGAGAGTGATGTGTGAGTGTGTGTGTGTTTGAGAGTGTGATTGTCCACAAATATACGGTCAATTCGCTTTACAGTCTGTCCTGTGAAGCGCTTTGAGACGTCGAGAAGACTTGAAAAGCGCTATATCAAATGCGAGGACTATTATTATATTATTATTGTTATTGTGTGTGTCTGAGAGTGAGACAGTGTGTGAGTGTGAGATCATAGAATCGTACAGCACAAAAAGAGGCCATTCGGCCCATCGAGTCTGTGCCGGCTCTTTGAATGGAGCAATGTAATGTCGATCCCACTCCCCGGCCCTTTCCCCATAACCTGCAAATGATTAAACCCGTCCTCCTCAAATACCTGTCCACTGCGCTTTAAATAGTTGTCAAATCGTCCTCGACCGCCCTTTCAGACAATTCGAACAACTGCGCGAAAACAATTCCTCTCATCTTCCCTCGACTTCCTTTAGAGACTATTTTGAATCTGTGATCTCGAGTCACCGACACTCCCACCGGTGCAAACAGTCTTTCCCTTTCTAACCCATCAAATCCCCTCATGATTTTGAAGACCTCTATTAGGTCCGCGTAACCTTTTCTGCTCCAATGAGAATAATCCCGGCCTCTCCCGCCTTTCCTCGTCATCAATAATAATAATACTCCTTGCAATTGATATAGCGCTTTTCACGTCTTCTCCCTTTTGTACATTGGCCGCTCTCCAGTCCTCGGGCACCACTCCGGTGTCCGACGAAGATTGAAAAATTGTAGCCAAAGCCTCCGCTGTTTGTACCCGTCCCTCCCATAGTAACCTCGGCTGCATCCCCTCCGGACCGGGCGACTTATCACCTTCAGCCCAGTCAACCTTTTCAGTACTTCCTCTCTGTTTATACTCATCCTATCCATTTCCTCTGCCCTCTCCTCCGACACTGCGGCATTTAGTGCATCCACTTCTTTTGTGAAGACAGATACAAAGTACTCATTCAGCACATCAGCCATTGCCTCCACAATAAGATTTCCGCCTTCTACCTTTGACTATCCTTTCTTTCTTGATATGTTTGTGAAATATTTTAGAATTCCCTTTAGTGTTACCCGCTAACCTTTCTTCGTATAACCTTTTTGCCCCTCTTACTTCCTTCATCAGTTCTCTTCTGTACTTCCTATATTCGATTTGGTTGTCTTCCGTATCTCCGGTTTGACAGTTGTCACACTTCTCCTTTTTCTGCTTCATTCTCAATACAATTACCTTCGTCATCCCGGGAGGGTTTGGAAGCCCTACTTTTCCCTTTTGTGGGAATGTATTTGTTCTGTCCCCGAGCTCTCTCATCCTTGAAGACTTCCCACTGCTCTTTAGTTGTTTTACCTGCCAATCTTTCCTGGCTCGGTCCCTTTTTAACTCACTGAAATTTGCCCTCTTCCAGTTGAGTACCTTCAGCTTAGACGGTTCCTCGTCTCTTTCCATATTCCCTCTGAATCTAATGATGTTGTGATCACTGTTGCCCGAGACGCTCTCCCACTGAAACCTGCTCCACTTGCTCCTACTTCATTCCCCAGAACTAGATCCAGCACTGCTTCCTTCCTCGTTGGGTTGGAAACGTACTGATCAAAAAAGTTGTCCTGTATGCATTTTAGGAATCTTTCTCCCTCCTTGGCCTTCGAGCTGTTGTTTTGCCATTCCGTGTTGGGATGATTAAAGTCCCCCATTATCGCGACTGGCATCTGTCTGAGATCTGTTTGCAGATCTGCTCATCTATTTCCTTCCCACTATTTGGTGGTCTATAGTACAACAACAACAACAAGAAGATTACATTTATAAAGCGCCTTTCACGTCAGGAGGACGTCCCTAAATATACTATAAAATAGTATATCCCTACCAGATTGTGACAGTGAGTCAGTGTGAGAGTGTGAGGCCACCTCCCCCCTCCCCTCTGCCACCTCCCCTCCCTCTGCCACGCCCCCCCTCCCTCTGCCACCGCCCCCCCTCCCTCTGCCACCGCCCCCCTCCCTCTGCCACCGCCCCCCCTCCCTCTGCCACCGCCCTCTGCCACCCCCCCCCTCCCTCTGCCACCCCCCCCCTCCCTCTGCCACCCCTCCCTCTGCCACCGCCCCCCTCCCTCTGCCACCGCCCCCCCTCCCTCTGCCACCCCCCCCTCCCTCTGCCACCCCCCCCTCCCTCTGCCACCTCCCCCCTCCCTCTGCCACCTCCCCCTCCCTCTGCCACCTCCCCCCCTCCCTCTGCCACCGCCCCCCTCCCTCTGCCACCCCCCCCTCCCTCTGCCACCGCCCCCCTCCCTCTGCCACCCCCCCTCCCTCTGCCACCGCCCCCCCTCCCTCTGCCACCGCCCCCTCCCTCTGCCACCGCCCCCTCCCTCTGCCACCCCCCCCTCCCTCTGCCACCGCCCCCTCCCTCTGCCACCCCCCCCCTCCCTCTGCCACCCCCCCTCCCTCTGCCACCGCCCCCCCTCCCTCTGCCACCGCCCCCCTCCCTCTGCCACCGCCCCCCCTCCCTCTGCCACCCCCCCCTCCCTCTGCCACCTCCCCCTCCCTCTGCCACCGCCCCCTCCCTCTGCCACCTCCCCCCTCCCTCTGCCACCTCCCCCCCTCCCTTTTCCCGGCAAACACCGGTTCGCTTCACCTGTTATTATTTGCCCCACCATCGCCATTTTGCCCCTTCTCTCTGGAGCTCCATTGCCGGAGTCATTCCGACTCCCCTCTCCGCTTCACTCAAGACCATGTCAACACTTAACTCTTTGACTACTCCTTTGGAGTCCTGTCGTGCAGTGGTTATTCTGTCTCTCACACACACTCTCTGTCTCTTTCCCCCCCCCTTACACAACTACACTCTCTCACACACTATTTCTCTCACACTCTCTCAATCTCTCTACAGTTTGCTCAGCTGGCCCGCCTCCACCGTCAACTAGGATCTGATGACTTTCCTCTCATTGACCAAGTCTTTTATCCCAATCACAAGGAGATGGTGAGTTGGAAGATTCTAGAATGTTCTTTAGTATACCGATGGGGCAACTGGAGAGAGACCGACTAGTACGTCTGTCCTTCTCAGGCTTTTTTCCGTGTCTTATTGTTGGCCGTTGTTGTAACAACAGCAGCAAATGACATTTACACAATACATTTCATGTTGGAAAGATGTCCCAAGATGCTGAGCAGTGGGGATTTAAGAGAGACAGACTGAGCGACAGCGAGAAACTGGGAGCCAGAGAGACTGGGAGATGACATTTACACAGAGCCTTTAAGATGACCCAAGGTGCTGGACAGTCAGGGATTTAGACCCAAGCTGGGTTGGGATCAGGAGTGGGCGAGGGCAGGCAGGGTGGGCATACGAGGGTGATGATCGAAGAGGAGGTTCTTGAGACGGGCCCATGAAGGAGGCAAGGAAGGGGGCAAGGATGCAGGATGAAGTTCCAGAGGGTTGGGCAGGTCTGACCGCTAATGGTGCGGCTGGCAAGGTGGGTGACGTGGAGCAGCCTGGAGTTCGCTGAGTCGAGGGAGCGGACAGGGCGAATTAGCAGATCACAAAGGTAGGGAAGAGCAAGCCTGTGGAAGGTTTTGAAGGTGAGAATAAAGATTTGAACTCAATCCTCTGGAGGATAGGGAGCCAGTGAAGCCGGGCGAGGGTGAGGAGATAGGGTCGGAGTTGTAAGCCCAATCCAAGGCCTCGGAGGACTTGGGACATCCGCCTGAAGTGAAAGGAGCTCTACAAATGTAATTTGTTGTTGTTGTTGCCCAGTTTGTAATGAACCGTTTTTTTAAACCTTGCTGAAGGCATTAACTTGTAATTTTTCCTGTTTGGTATTTACCTCGAGTGTCTTTCATGTGAGTAGAATCTGCAATCCCTCCTTACCCAGGAGGGTAAATAAACAATTTTTTATCAGAATCAAAGCAATAGGCTTAAAATGGGGTTTAAAGTATTTTTGGGCTGAGAAAAAGGCCTCGGTGTTGTCTGGTAGACTGCGAGAAAGGCATATTAAACAAGGAATGACCTGGGCTCTGGAGCGGAGAGAAATGGGTTGATTTACGAGCTAAACGTGCTCTTGTCAGGGCGAAAGTCACTGTGTAAATGTAAGCGGTGAAGCGTTATGAGACGTCTCTCTGGGGAGTGATAGGCGGTGTGTAAATATAAGCGGTAAAGTGTTGTGGGACGTCTCTCTGGGGGGTGAAAGCTGATGCGTAAATGTAAGTCTTTGACTGTTGTGGTTAGTATTAAATCCGGACAGATGTGTACACTGAGCAGTCTCCCGATTCTGGTTAATTGTGCTTCAGTCTGGCTCAGTCAGACACACCCTCAACATTTACTGCAAAGGTTGTATCCGTCTGCGAGGACACTGTGGGAGAGAGAGAGAAACTCCCTTATCTTCAGTGACGACAACCATGTCTTGCCCACAAAATATATTTACACAGAATTGTAATGTGTCCCGTAAAGTGCTTTGAGATGTCCCGACGATGTGATAAGGTGCTACATCAAATGGTTATTATTAAGGAAACTTGCCTAATTGTATGATAATAATCCTTGCATTTGTTACTGCACGTTATCATATTTTTGAGACATCTCAAAACTCTTCGCAAAATATACTGTAAAGTGTAGTGACTGTATTGTGTGAGCAGCCAATTGCGCACAGTGACGTCCCAAAAGCAGTCGTGGATTGAGGGATCAAATTATTATTTTATTTTGAATGGATTATTACCCACGGAAAAGCGATCCGCCAATCGTCTGATGACCTACTGCTAGGTAAAGAGAGGGGTGTGTGTGTGTGTGTGGAGTAAAGATACAACAGCAGCAGCAACAACAACAAATTACACTTATATAGTGCCCTCCACGTAGGGTGGTGTCCCTGAGTGCTAAATGGTGGCGGTCAATTGTTAATTGATCGGTGGATCGCTTTCTGGGGGCAATAATCCCCCCCAAATTTTGGTCAATCAATCAACGACTGTTTGTGGGGCACTATTGTGGCTGCCACGTTTCACCCACAAAACACACAGACGCTACAAGTTAAAGTACACTTGAAGCTCTTTGATACATCTCATGTGGAGTCCTGTAGCTCAGTGGTTAGAGCACTCGCTTTGCGAGCGAGAGACCTGAGTTCAATTCCAGGCAGGTCAGGGCGAAACCTTGGGCAAGTTTCCTTACTCCACACACCTGATAATAATCCCTCCAAAGCCCAAAACAATAATTAATTGGTCATTTTCAATTCATGTTGCTGTGCGCAATGGGCGGCCGCGTTCGCCCACAAATATACAGTCGATTCACTTTATGGTATATTCTGTGAAACGCTTTGGGACGTCGAGAAGACGTGAAAAGCGCTATATCAAAATGTAAGGATTATTATTATTATAAGGTGCTGTATAAAATGCAAGGATTATTATTGTATTGTAGTTTGGCAAGTATCCTTACTCCACACACACGCCTCTGGTTACCAATTGTTGGTCGATTGCCGGATCGGTTTCCGGGGGTAATAATCCCCCAAATATTGAGATGTCTCAATGATGTGATGAGGCGCACGAGTGATTGTGTATATGTATGTGTGTGTAAGTGTGTGTCTGCGGGAGTGTGCGCAGGGTTCTGTGGGGGCGTGCACGGGGGGGCCTGCGCAGGGGTCTGTGTCAAAGTGTGTGCGCATGAGCATGTACGTGTGTGAGTATGTGTGTGCAAAGTGGGAGCTCAGCAATGTAGGAAGTAGGAACCCAGTTGTTAGTGGATTGGTGGATTGCTTTTCCGGGGGGGCCATAAAAAAATAAAAAAAAATTATTTGGTCAATCAATCCACGACTGTTTGTGGGACACTGATGTGTGTGTGCAATTGTATATTCACAGTATATTCTGTGAAGCGCTTTGAGACGTGCAAGGATTATTTTTATAATCTTTCGCAACAGAGTGAAACCATTCCATGAGACATATGACGATAACAGAGAGGAACTTGTGCCGGCAAAAATAATTGATTAAACGATGTGGAGACAGAAAGGTTTACTTATATACTGAGAAGATCGAGCGGCAGGCAAGCAAGCACACGTTTCCTTACTTCACACACACCTCTGTTTCGCCCACAAATATATAGTCAATTCACTTTACAGTAAATTCTGTGAAGCGCTTTGAAATGTCTCGAAGATGTGATGAGGTGCGATCCTAATATGGTGACTGAGGATTATTAATGAATAGGTGAAATGATTCTGGACAATTGTAGATGGAGAATGCAGTTGAAAGGATATTTTATTGAATTTCTGCCTTATTAAATTGCCTCTTTACAGGCGGGTGGGGTTGTGGGTATGGTCAAGAAGGGTAGGAGGTGGGAGGGCACGGTGGAGGGAGGAAATATTTAATTCATCTTCAAATTCATTGTTACCTCTATCAGCCGATGGGGGGGTGCGGTGATAGGGATATCATCTTAATCCCATTTACAGGTTCCGGAGGACGTTTTTAGGCAGGCTCTATAATCGTACCGTTGTCCACTCCGTGAGTTTTCCAGTTCCCAAATGCACTGGGTTTCCCAGTGTCTCGAAGGTTTGCATGGTTTTGAAGTGGATTTGTGGGTTCGAACTCTATTCCCGACCTGGGGCTTGAACCCCCACAGGGAATAATCCCTCCAAAGACAAAACAATAAGAAATTGGTCGTTTTCAATCCACGACTGTTTGTGGGACACTGCTGCGCGCAATCATCTGCCGCGTTTCGCCCACAAATATACAATTTATTCACTAAACAGCATATTCGGTGAAGCGCTTTGAGACGTCTAGAAGACGTGAAAAGCACTGTAATCCCTTAAAAAAATTAGCTGCTGCATTTCGCCTACAAAATATACAGTCACTACACTTTACAGTATATTCTGTGAAGTGCTTTGAGGCGAAGTGATATCAAATGCAAGGATTAGTATTATTTTTACTGTTCAGAGAACAAGAAGTATTGAGGGATTACAATAGGAAGTGTCCAAAATAGATTGGAACAGGGAAAAGAAGAGGCAGTATCGTGAATACAAAAGGAAATGGGTTCCTCTCTTTCACATATCCTTCCCCAACAGCTTAAACTGTGCACAGAGCGCACCTGCAGTTACAGAATAAATCACCAATGTCTGTTTTCACGTCAGGAGGATGTCCCGAGGCGCTGCACAGACAGGGATTCGGACCTGAGTTCAAAGTTGGGATTAAGACGGGTTGTGCTCCACCACTGTCAAGCGCTCTGGGATCGCGACTTTGCCTGAGGAGCACTAAATAAATCAAAGCTGTTATTATTATATTGCAAAGTCCTGACGAGGAAAGCTTACCTGAGCCGCACATTAAGATTGAACATGTTCTCTTTAAAACATACAACCAGTGCTTCCCTGTTGCTCTATCTCTCTACGTCTACACGAAATAAGTAAACCTTTCTGTCTCCACATCGTATAATAAATTATTTCTGCTGCGACACCTGTCTGTCTGTTACCGTCATGTGTCTCGTAACTGGTTGTGGTTCTGTTGTGAATCATTGCTCACACAAACAAAGTGGATTTGTGGGTTCAAACTCTATTCCCGACGTGGGGTTTGAACCCGCAAACTTCTGACTCAATGGGGAAAGAGCGTGACCGAACTTTACACAGGCGCTACGCATGGTGTAGCCCCATAGCTCAGCGGTTATAGCACTTGCCTCGCAAACGAGAAGACCCGGTTGGATTCCTGGCAGCGAGAAACGTTGGGCAAGTTTCCTTACTCCACACGTCTGGTTATTTTGCGAAGTATATTCTGCAAAGCGCTTTGAGATGTTTTGAAGACGTGACAAGCCACGACGCCAAATGCAAGGTTTATTATTATTAACTGCGAGCTCTCAAACCCTGACCAACCCACGAGGGCGGGAGACAGGTTGAGGTTGTGGGAGGGACTGATAAACTCGGGCTACATATAGGTGGAGGAAGACAGACAGCAGGAGAGAGAGAGAGAGAGAGAGAGAGTGTGCGTACAACCAACTGACCACCCAACCAAGTAACCAACCAACCCATTGAGAGTGAGTGAGAAAGACAGTGTGAGAGTGCACGTGAGGAGAGGGTGTTATTGAGAAGGTAAGACTTCTCTCCTCAGGAAACAGAGGTTGAGACTATTTTGTTTGAACTGAGACACAGTCACTGACTGAGACATAAACCCACTGTGTCTATGGAGAAACTGGACTATGAGGAGCGATTAGATTTATTATTATTATTAGATAAACTGGACATGTTCAGACTGGAGAAGAGAAGGTTCAGGGGTGATATGATTATGTTCTTTTGGATTCTAAAGGGAATATGGAGCTGTTTGATGAGCTGTTTTATCTTGTACTGAAAAGTAGAACTACAGGATTGTAGCCTGCGATTGAAATTCAGAACAAATCTGCGGAAATACTACTTCAGTGAGTGAGAAATAAACGTATGGAACCGGCTCCCAGGCAGACAGACGGCAAGCAAAGGAGTGTTGATTCTTCCAAGAATAATTGTGATCAATTTCTGTTAGAAAATAATATCTGGGGATACAGTTTATAGTTTGGGACACAATATGCCAAGCAACTGCCAGGACCATCGACGTGTTCCCGTCATTAATAATAATAATCCTTGCATTTGATGTAGTGCCTTATCACGTGTTTGAGACGTCTCAAGGGCTTCACTTTAAATACTGCGTGAACTGACTGTGTATTTTGTGGGCGAAACGTGGCAGCCAATGGCACACAGCAGTGTCCCACAAACTGCCGTGGATTGAGTGATAACGTTCTTTTAAGGGATTATTACCCCCAGAAAGCGATCCAACAATCGACTAACAACCGGGTTCCTACTTACTGCGAGGCAAACAGATGCACGTGGAGGAAGGAAACTTGCCTAAGGTTTCGCCCTGTCCTGCCCAGGAATCAAATCCAGGTCCTTCCTGGTGGTTGTCCACAATACAGCTATGGTGGAGCGGCTTATGTTTCTGCTACTTTGGTCAAGAGAGTCAGTGATGTATTATTAGCATTTGTAAAGTGCCTTTCAGGTCGGGAGCACTTCATAAGCACTGGATAGTCAGGGGTTTGGATGAGCTGAGGTAAAGGATCAGGGGTGGTGTAGGACAGGGAGGGTAGGAATAGGAGGGTGACCGAACGCGTGGTTGAACAGGAGGATCTTGAGACGGGTCTCGAAGGAGGTGAGAGAGGGAGCAAAATAAGAGGACCAGGGGATGGAGTGCCAAAGGGTGGGAGCAAAGCAACGGAAGGCTTTCAAAGGGAAAGAGTACTTTCTAACCATTGTAATGTTTGTCCTCTACATTTTCAGAAGTCTTCGGATCTTTCCTCAGTCAGATCAAATTTATTTGCTCTTCAACGAACAGCCATGACCGTCAAGCTGCTTGGCGTTCTAGTTGTCCTGCTGTCTGTTGGGAGACTCTCTCAAGCCTGCACTTGTACAGCACTCCATCTCCAGAGCGCCTTCTGTAGCACTGACGTGGGTGAGGAAGGATATATATTGGCTCTAAAGGGGGTGCAGCGCTGATTCACCAGAATACTTAAAGGTTTAAATTACGAGGATGAATTCACTTGCCTCTCTTACAAGCAATTCCCCTCTTGCCTATGAATCACAAACTAGACCGACAGAGAGATACGCGCACAACGAAAAGCGCAGACAAGACACGTATGCGCACACACACACACACACACACACACACGGACAGAGAGACGACAACAACAACAAACTGCATAACCTTGGTATGTATTCCCTTTAGTATAGAAAGTTGAGGGATGATCTAATGGAGGTTTTTAAATAATAACAGGGTTCGATAAACATAAACAGAAGCTATTGCCTCTCGTGGGGGAATCCAGAACAATAATAAGCCTTGAATTTGATTTACCGCCTTATCACGTCTTCGAGTCGTCTCAGAGCAGTTCATTGAACAAACCGTAAAGTGAACTGACCTTTGCTTTGTGGGCGAAACATTTTGTGTTTTAAAATTAGAGATAAGCCGCTTAGCAGTGAAATGATACAAAAGGGAGTAGAAATCTGGAACTCTCTCCCACAAAAGGCTGTGGATGCGGGAACCATTCGAATTTTTACGACCACTGCCTTTTCTCTTAATGTTTTTCAGTTGTAAGGGTCAGAATAACAAGCGATAGAGCGTCTTCACCCTCTATGACTCGATACCTTGTCAGACAAATTACGGTATGTGACATACAAACAAAAATATACAGTAAAGTCACTTTACAGTATATTGTGTGAAGCACTTTGGGACGTCTCAAAGACGTGATGAGGTGCTATATTAAATGCAGGGATTATTAATATTACACTGTGTTCCAGCCAGGACTGGCGATTCATTCATAACAGGAAAGCGTCCCAAGGCACTGGACAGTAAAGGCCCTCTCCACCATCGTCGGGTCTTAGCCTCTCTCCCCCCCACCCTGTGGAAGTCCATCTCGCTCTGCCTTGCTCCCTCCCTGGCCTCGCTCCCTCAAGAGCCCCCCTCTTCGACCGGGTCTTCGGTCATCTTTCTACCCCCCACCCTCCGCCCCTCTTGGTCCCAATCCACAGCTCGAGAAGCTATTGCCTCCAGTGGGTGCGGGAATCCAGATCAAGGGGTATCACCTTAAAATTAGAGCGAGACCATTCAGCAGTGAAATTAAGACAGTTTTTCACCCAAAGGGGAGTGCAAATTTGGAACTCTCTCCATCAATAGGCTGTGGATTGTGGATCTATTCACATTTTTAAGATGGGAGTTCGATAAGATATTTGTTAGGTCAGGGCATTAAGGGATACGGGGCGAGGGCGGGGAATTGGGAATGGAGGTACTGATCAGCCATGATCTTATAAATGGCGGAACAGGCTGGAGGGGCTGAATAGCCTACTCCTGTTTCTATGAATCCGAATGCAAACCCGTTTTATTTTGTGCAATAGGGAGCCAGTGGAGCCCAGTGAGGACTCGGGTGATACTCCGGAACGGAGGTCAGTATGGGTGAGTATGCGAGTGGCGCATATGTCGCTTTTGTAATTATCATGTCTATTTTCTGAGCAGATGTTCAAGGGATCCGAAATGATGAAGAGAGTTGAACACTTCTACACAAGGAATAGCGGCCGTCTCTGTGGCTATACACCTAAGGACAATTACCGAAATGAAGACTATCTGCTATCGGGTGAGTGTTGTGCCTTATCATTCACATGTGGAGTCCTGTAGCGTAGGGGTTAGTGCGCTCGCCTCGCAAGCAGGAGGAATTGAGTTTGATTCCTGGGCAGGAAGAAACCTTGGCAAGTTTCTTTACTGCACACACAAAATCAGAGGTAGACCTTTTAGAAATGAAATTAAGAAGCAGTTTTTTCCCCCCAAAGGGCAGTGGATGTCTGAAACTCTCTCCCCCAAAAGGCTGCGGAAGCTGGATCTACTCATTTTCAAGGTGGAGGTAGAGAGATATTTGTTAGGTCAAGGGATGGAGCGAGGGCGGGGAATTGGGAATACAGGTACAGATCAGCCATGACCTTATAAATGGCAGAACAGGTTGGAGGGGCCTCTGTTTATCTCGCGATAAATTGGAACATGTTTGTTAGTCGATTAGTCGGTGGCTTTTCCGGGTAATAATTCTTCCAAAATTTGTTTTAAAAACTTACGTACTCAATCCACGACTGTTTGTAATACTAATCCTTGCATTTGATATAGAGCGTTATCACATTGTTGAGACATCTCAAAGCACTTCACAGAATATACTGTAGTTAATGACTGTAAATTGTGACCGAAATCGACAGCCAATTGTGCACAGCATTATCCCACAAACAGTCATGGGTTGAGCAATCACTTTGTTTTAAGTTATTTTATTTTGAAGGGATTATTACCCCCCGGAAAAGCAAGACGTCGCGAAGATGTGATCAGGCACTGTATCAAATGCGAGGAGTATTATTATTTAAAATGAATCCTGTGCAGTACTTTGAGGCATGAGAGTCCGGACGTGAAAGCATTATAAAAAATCCAAAGATAAATATTACTATCATTACTACGGTGTCTCTCACTTGTTTTCTTCCAACTCCCCAGGTATGAGAGAAACCTCGATCAGCATCAGGGTGACTTCGTGTGACTTTGTCATGCCCTGGAAAGAGCTGACAGAATACCAGCGGAATTCAATGCAACAGAAGTACTCGGATGGTTGCGAATGCGAGGTATTGAGATCTTTTTTGGTCAGCCGGGAGTCTGACACATGCGGAAATCCATCACCGTCCTTAAGAGTCTCCAAACCCAACTGAGAATCTCATGGATCCCACCTACACGTGGAAATCCCAAAGAAAGATTGTTGGAATGCTCTGCGCGATCTCTCTCTCTCTCTCCCTGGAGGCACACATCCTACTTACCTAATTCCAGAGAGTATTAGGAGCAGATTGACAAGAGCCAAGGCTTGGGAGGAGCCCAGGGTCGGCATTGGGTTAACTGCTTGAGTCGAACCTGCTAAAATCACATAGCTTGGGAATTGATATCCAATGCAATGAGGATCACTTTCTGGGGGTACACTAATGGTCCTGCACACTACTGGGTGCAATTGGCTGCGCGTTTCACCCACAAAATATACAGTCACTGCACTTTACAGTATATTCTGTGAAGTAGTTTGAGAAGTCTCGAATACATGATCAGGCGCTATATCAAATGCAAGGATTATTATTATTAAGAACATCAGAATTTTCTAGGCAACAGAAGACCAAAGTGGAGTCCTGTAGCTCAGTGGTTAGAGCACTCGCTTTGCAAGAGAGAGACCTGAGTTCAATTCCAGGCAGAGGGCGAAACCTCGGGCAAGTTTCCTTACTCCACACAGAGCCTAATAATAATCCCTCCAAAACCAAAACAATAATAAATTGGTCATTTTCAATCTACGACTGTTTGTGGGACATCGCTGTGCGCAATTGGCTGCCGCGTTCGCCCACAAATGTACAGTCAATTCACTTTACAGTGTGTTCTGTGAAGCGCTTTGGGATGTCCTCCCGACGTGAAAAGCGCTATATCAAATGCGAGGATTATTATTATTATTATTATTAAAGTCCATCTTGTTTGCCTCCACCGTGTTGGCAGTCGCTTGACATGTCGTGCCCCAAACTATATACTGCGTCCCCAGATTTTTTTTATAGCAGAAATCAATCTAATTTGTCCTTGAAGCAAATGACGTTTTCTGCTTCCGCCGTCTCTCTCGGGAGTGAGCCTGTTCTATAAGTTTACCACTCACGCCACTGAAGCAGTTTCTGCCGATGTCCTCTGAATTTACCCCCTTCAATCGCAGACTGTTAATAAACAATTAAGAATATTATTATTAATCATAAGAAGTCTCTTGAATAGAACTCTAAGTGTCTGTGGGAAGGGAGCAGGAAGTGTTGCGGAATAGAACAGGGGGTCTCCTGAGTCAGGAAGTGTGGGGTCAATGCTGAGCCTAATAGTTCTGATGTTTCTCACTCACATATTCTTCCACAGATTATCCCGTGCTAC
>NW_024705400.1:0-17061 GCF_018977255.1 Callorhinchus milii | reverse complement strand
CACTCTCACACTGACTCACTGTCACAATCTGGTAGGGATATACTATTTTATAGTATATTTAGGGACGTCCTCCTGACGTGAAAGGCGCTTTATAAATGTAATCTTCTTGTTGTTGTTGTTGTACTATAGACCACCAAATAGTGGGAAGGAAATAGATGAGCAGATCTGCAAACAGATCTCAGACAGATGCCAGTCGCGATAATGGGGGACTTTAATCATCCCAACACGGAATGGCAAAACAACAGCTCGAAGGCCAAGGAGGGAGAAAGATTCCTAAAATGCATACAGGACAACTTTTTTGATCAGTACGTTTCCAACCCAACGGGGAAGGAAGCAGTGCTGGATCTAGTTCTGGGGAATGAAGTAGGGCAAGTGGAGCAGGTTTCAGTGGGAGAGCGTCTGGGCAACAGTGATCACAACATCATTAGATTCAGAGGACATATGGAAAGGGACAAGGAACCATCTAAGCTGAAGGTACTCAACTGGAAGAGGGCAAATTTCAGTGAGTTAAAAAGGGACCGAGCCAGGAAAGATTGGAAAGAAAGATTGGCAGGTAACACAACTAAAGAGCAGTGGGAGGTCTTCAAGGATGAGAAGCTCGGGGACAGAACAAATACATTCCCACAAAAGGGAAAAGTAGGGCTTCCAAACCTCCCTGGATGACGAAGGTAATTGTATTGAGAATGAAGCAGAAAAAGGAGAAGTGTGACAACTGTCAAACCCGAGATACGGAAGACAACCAAATCGAATATAGGAAGTACAGAAGAGAACTGATGAAGGAAGTAAGAGGGGCAAAAAGGTTATACGAAGAAAGGTTAGCGGGTAACACTAAAGGGAATTCTAAAATATTTCACAAACATACAAGAAAAAAGGATTAGTCAAAGGTAGAAGGCGGAAATCTTATTGTGGAGGCAATGGCTGATGTGCTGAATGAGTACTTTGTCATCTGTCTTACAAAAGAAGTGGATGCACAAATGCCGCAGTTCGGAGGAGAGGGCAGAGGAAATGGATAGGATAAGTATAAACAGAGAGGAAGTCCTGAAAAGGTTGACTGGGCTGAAGGTGATAAGTCGCGCCGGTCCGGAGGTGAGAGAGTGTGAGTGTGTGTGAGAATGTGTGAGTCTGTAAGAATGTGTGAGTGTGTGTGAGAGTGTGTGTGAGTGAGAGTGTGACAGTGAGTGGAAGTGGGAGGGAATGTGTGTGAGTGTGTGAGAGTGTGTGTGTGTGAGAGTGTGACAGTGAGTGGAAGTGGGAGGGAATGTGTGTGAGTGTGTGTGAGAGTGTGTGAGTGTGTGAGAGTGTGACAGTGAGTGGAAGTGGGAGGGAATGTGTGTGAGTGTGTGAGAGTGTGTGTGTGAGAGTGTGACAGTGAGTGGAAGTGGGAGGGAGTGTGTGAGAGTGTGTGAGAGTGTGTGTGTGTGAGAGAGAGAAAGAGAGCGCTCTTACCTTCCCCATTCCAGAGTAAGCGTGCCCCATTTTGACAACAACGGGGAATTTGGGGGTTGTCACCTGAAAGAAATTGATCGAATGGTTGAAATTATTACTAATAAAATAACAACTAAAAATTATAATCCTCACATCTGATACAACACCTTTCAACTCGAGAGCAAGTCTGACACACAGCGACTGAGCCGGGGCTGACACACACACACAGACTGAGCCGGGCTGACACACACACAGCGACTGAGCCAGGCTGACACACAGTGACTGAGCCGGGCTGACACACAGCGACTGAGCCAGACTGACACACAGCGACTGAGCCAGGCTGACACACACACATAGCGACTGAGCCAGACTGATACACAGCGACTGAGCCGGGCTGACACACACACAGCGACTGAGCCAGACTGATACACAGCGACTGAGCCGGGCTGACACACAGCGACTGAGCCAGACTGATACACAGCGACTGAGCCGGGCTGACACACACATAGCGACTGAGCCAGACTGATACACAGCGACTGAGCCAGGCTGACACACACAGCGACTGAGCCAGACTGATACACAGCGACTGAGCCGGGCTGACACACACACAGCGACTGAACCAGGCTGACACACACCGACTGAGCCAGGCTGACACACAGCGACTGAGCCAGGCTGACACACACACAGCGACTGAGCCAGACTGACACACACACACAGACTGAGCCAGGCTGACACACACAGACTGAGCCAGACTGACACACACACACAGACTGAGCCAGGCTGACACACACAGACTGAGCCAGACTGACACACAGCGGCTGAGCCAGACTGATACACAGCGACTGAGCCAGACTGACACACAGCGACTGAGCCAGACTGACACACAGCGACTGAGCCAGACTGACACACACACATAGCGACTGAGCCAGGCTGACACACAGCGACTGAGCCAGACTGACACACAGCGGCTGAGCCAGACTGATACACAGCGACTGAGCCGGGCTGACACACAGCGACTGAGCCGGGCTGACACACAGCGCCTGAGCCGGGCTGATCCTAATGATAATAAAAGTAGCACGGGATAATCTGTGGAAGAATATGTGAGTGAGAAACATCAGAACTATTAGGCTCAGCATTGACCCCACACTTCCTGACTCAGGAGACCCCCTGTTCTATTCCGCAACACTTCCTGCTCCCTTCCCACAGACACTTAGAGTTCTATTCAAGAGACTTCTTATGATTAATAATAATATTCTTAATTGTTTATTAACAGTCTGCGATTGAAGGGGGTAAATTCAGAGGACATCGGCAGAAACTGCTTCAGTGGCGTGAGTGGTAAACTTATAGAACAGGCTCACTCCCGAGAGAGACGGCGGAAGCAGAAAACGTCATTTGCTTCAAGGACAAATTAGATTGATTTCTGCTATAAAAAAAATCTGGGGACGCAGTATATAGTTTGGGGCACGACATGTCAAGCGACTGCCAACACGGTGGAGGCAAACAAGATGGACTTTAATAATAATAATAATAATAATCCTCGCATTTGATATAGCGCTTTTCACGTCGGGAGGACATCCCAAAGCGCTTCACAGAACACACTGTAAAGTGAATTGACTGTACATTTGTGGGCGAACGCGGCAGCCAATTGCGCACAGCGATGTCCCACAAACAGTCGTAGATTGAAAATGACCAATTTATTATTGTTTTGGTTTTGGAGGGATTATTATTAGGCTCTGTGTGGAGTAAGGAAACTTGCCCGAGGTTTCGCCCTCTGCCTGGAATTGAACTCAGGTCTCTCTCTTGCAAAGCGAGTGCTCTAACCACTGAGCTACAGGACTCCACTTTGGTCTTCTGTTGCCTAGAAAATTCTGATGTTCTTAATAATAATAATCCTTGCATTTGATATAGCGCCTGATCATGTATTCGAGACTTCTCAAACTACTTCACAGAATATACTGTAAAGTGCAGTGACTGTATATTTTGTGGGTGAAACGCGCAGCCAATTGCACCCAGTAGTGTGCAGGACCATTAGTGTACCCCCAGAAAGTGATCCTCATTGCATTGGATATCAATTCCCAAGCTATGTGATTTTAGCAGGTTCGACTCAAGCAGTTAACCCAATGCCGACCCTGGGCTCCTCCCAAGCCTTGGCTCTTGTCAATCTGCTCCTAATACTCTCTGGAATTAGGTAAGTAGGATGTGTGCCTCCAGGGAGAGAGAGAGAGAGATCGCGCAGAGCATTCCAACAATCTTTTCTTTGGGATTTCCACGTGTAGGTGGGATCCATGAGATTCTCAGTTGGGTTTGGAGACTCTTAAGGACGGTGATGGATTTCCGCATGTGTCAGACTCCCGGCTGACCAAAAAAGATCTCAATACCTCGCATTCGCAACCATCCGAGTACTTCTGTTGCATTGAATTCCGCTGGTATTCTGTCAGCTCTTTCCAGGGCATGACAAAGTCACACGAAGTCACCCTGATGCTGATCGAGGTTTCTCTCATACCTGGGGAGTTGGAAGAAAACAAGTGAGAGACACCGTAGTAATGATAGTAATATTTATCTTTGGATTTTTTATAATGCTTTCACGTCCGGACTCTCATGCCTCAAAGTACTGCACAGGATTCATTTTAAATAATAATACTCCTCGCATTTGATACAGTGCCTGATCACATCTTCGCGACGTCTTGCTTTTCCGGGGGGTAATAATCCCTTCAAAATAAAATAACTTAAAACAAAGTGATTGCTCAACCCATGACTGTTTGTGGGATAATGCTGTGCACAATTGGCTGTCGATTTCGGTCACAATTTACAGTCATTAACTACAGTATATTCTGTGAAGTGCTTTGAGATGTCTCAACAATGTGATAACGCTCTATATCAAATGCAAGGATTAGTATTACAAACAGTCGTGGATTGAGTACGTAAGTTTTTAAAACAAATTTTGGAAGAATTATTACCCGGAAAAGCCACCGACTAATCGACTAACAAACATGTTCCAATTTATCGCGAGATAAACAGAGGCCCCTCCAACCTGTTCTGCCATTTATAAGGTCATGGCTGATCTGTACCTGTATTCCCAATTCCCCGCCCTCGCTCCATCCCTTGACCTAACAAATATCTCTCTACCTCCACCTTGAAAATGAGTAGATCCAGCTTCCGCAGCCTTTTGGGGGAGAGAGTTTCAGATATCCACTGCCCTTTGGGGGGAAAAAACTGCTTCTTAATTTCATTTCTAAATGGTCTACCTCTGATTTTGTGTGTGCAGTAAAGAAACTTGCCAAGGTTTCTTCCTGCCCAGGAATCAAACTCAATTCCTCCTGCTTGCGAGGCGAGCGCACTAACCCCTACGCTACAGGACTCCACATGTGAATGATAAGGCACAACACTCACCCGATAGCAGATAGTCTTCATTTCGGTAATTGTCCTTAGGTGTATAGCCACAGAGACGGCCGCTATTCCTTGTGTAGAAGTGTTCAACTCTCTTCATCATTTCGGATCCCTTGAACATCTGCTCAGAAAATAGACATGATAATTACAAAAGCGACATATGCGCCACTCGCATACTCACCCATACTGACCTCCGTTCCGGAGTATCACCCGAGTCCTCACTGGGCTCCACTGGCTCCCTATTGCACAAAATAAAACGGGTTTGCATTCGGATTCATAGAAACAGGAGTAGGCTATTCAGCCCCTCCAGCCTGTTCCGCCATTTATAAGATCATGGCTGATCAGTACCTCCATTCCCAATTCCCCGCCCTCGCCCCGTATCCCTTAATGCCCTGACCTAACAAATATCTTATCGAACTCCCATCTTAAAAATGTGAATAGATCCACAATCCACAGCCTATTGATGGAGAGAGTTCCAAATTTGCACTCCCCTTTGGGTGAAAAACTGTCTTAATTTCACTGCTGAATGGTCTCGCTCTAATTTTAAGGTGATACCCCTTGATCTGGATTCCCGCACCCACTGGAGGCAATAGCTTCTCGAGCTGTGGATTGGGACCAAGAGGGGCGGAGGGTGGGGGGTAGAAAGATGACCGAAGACCCGGTCGAAGAGGGGGGTTCTTGAGGGAGCGAGGCCAGGGAGGGAGCAAGGCAGAGCGAGATGGACTTCCACAGGGTGGGGGGGAGAGAGGCTAAGACCCGACGATGGTGGAGAGGGCCTTTACTGTCCAGTGCCTTGGGACGCTTTCCTGTTATGAATGAATCGCCAGTCCTGGCTGGAACACAGTGTAATATTAATAATCCCTGCATTTAATATAGCACCTCATCACGTCTTTGAGACGTCCCAAAGTGCTTCACACAATATACTGTAAAGTGACTTTACTGTATATTTTTGTTTGTATGTCACATACCGTAATTTGTCTGACAAGGTATCGAGTCATAGAGGGTGAAGACGCTCTATCGCTTGTTATTCTGACCCTTACAACTGAAAAACATTAAGAGAAAAGGCAGTGGTCGTAAAAATTCGAATGGTTCCCGCATCCACAGCCTTTTGTGGGAGAGAGTTCCAGATTTCTACTCCCTTTTGTATCATTTCACTGCTAAGCGGCTTATCTCTAATTTTAAAACACAAAATGTTTCGCCCACAAAGCAAAGGTCAGTTCACTTTACGGTTTGTTCAATGAACTGCTCTGAGACGACTCGAAGACGTGATAAGGCGGTAAATCAAATTCAAGGCTTATTATTGTTCTGGATTCCCCCACGAGAGGCAATAGCTTCTGTTTATGTTTATCGAACCCTGTTATTATTTAAAAACCTCCATTAGATCATCCCTCAACTTTCTATACTAAAGGGAATACATACCAAGGTTATGCAGTTTGTTGTTGTTGTCGTCTCTCTGTCCGTGTGTGTGTGTGTGTGTGTGTGTGTGCGCATACGTGTCTTGTCTGCGCTTTTCGTTGTGCGCGTATCTCTCTGTCGGTCTAGTTTGTGATTCATAGGCAAGAGGGGAATTGCTTGTAAGAGAGGCAAGTGAATTCATCCTCGTAATTTAAACCTTTAAGTATTCTGGTGAATCAGCGCTGCACCCCCTTTAGAGCCAATATATATCCTTCCTCACCCACGTCAGTGCTACAGAAGGCGCTCTGGAGATGGAGTGCTGTACAAGTGCAGGCTTGAGAGAGTCTCCCAACAGACAGCAGGACAACTAGAACGCCAAGCAGCTTGACGGTCATGGCTGTTCGTTGAAGAGCAAATAAATTTGATCTGACTGAGGAAAGATCCGAAGACTTCTGAAAATGTAGAGGACAAACATTACAATGGTTAGAAAGTACTCTTTCCCTTTGAAAGCCTTCCGTTGCTTTGCTCCCACCCTTTGGCACTCCATCCCCTGGTCCTCTTATTTTGCTCCCTCTCTCACCTCCTTCGAGACCCGTCTCAAGATCCTCCTGTTCAACCACGCGTTCGGTCACCCTCCTATTCCTACCCTCCCTGTCCTACACCACCCCTGATCCTTTACCTCAGCTCATCCAAACCCCTGACTATCCAGTGCTTATGAAGTGCTCCCGACCTGAAAGGCACTTTACAAATGCTAATAATACATCACTGACTCTCTTGACCAAAGTAGCAGAAACATAAGCCGCTCCACCATAGCTGTATTGTGGACAACCACCAGGAAGGACCTGGATTTGATTCCTGGGCAGGACAGGGCGAAACCTTAGGCAAGTTTCCTTCCTCCACGTGCATCTGTTTGCCTCGCAGTAAGTAGGAACCCGGTTGTTAGTCGATTGTTGGATCGCTTTCTGGGGGTAATAATCCCTTAAAAGAACGTTATCACTCAATCCACGGCAGTTTGTGGGACACTGCTGTGTGCCATTGGCTGCCACGTTTCGCCCACAAAATACACAGTCAGTTCACGCAGTATTTAAAGTGAAGCCCTTGAGACGTCTCAAACACGTGATAAGGCACTACATCAAATGCAAGGATTATTATTATTAATGACGGGAACACGTCGATGGTCCTGGCAGTTGCTTGGCATATTGTGTCCCAAACTATAAACTGTATCCCCAGATATTATTTTCTAACAGAAATTGATCACAATTATTCTTGGAAGAATCAACACTCCTTTGCTTGCCGTCTGTCTGCCTGGGAGCCGGTTCCATACGTTTATTTCTCACTCACTGAAGTAGTATTTCCGCAGATTTGTTCTGAATTTCAATCCTGTAGTTCTACTTTTCAGTACAAGATAAAACAGCTCATCAAACAGCTCCATATTCCCTTTAGAATCCAAAAGAACATAATCATATCACCCCTGAACCTTCTCTTCTCCAGTCTGAACATGTCCAGTTTATCTAATAATAATAATAAATCTAATCGCTCCTCATAGTCCAGTTTCTCCATAGACACAGTGGGTTTATGTCTCAGTCAGTGACTGTGTCTCAGTTCAAACAAAATAGTCTCAACCTCTGTTTCCTGAGGAGAGAAGTCTTACCTTCTCAATAACACCCTCTCCTCACGTGCACTCTCACACTGTCTTTCTCACTCACTCTCAATGGGTTGGTTGGTTACTTGGTTGGGTGGTCAGTTGGTTGTACGCACACTCTCTCTCTCTCTCTCTCTCTCTTCTGCTGTCTGTCTTCCTCCACCTATATGTAGCCCGAGTTTATCAGTCCCTCCCACAACCTCAACCTGTCTCCCGCCCTCGTGGGTTGGTCAGGGTTTGAGAGCTCGCAGTTAATAATAATAAACCTTGCATTTGGCGTCGTGGCTTGTCACGTCTTCAAAACATCTCAAAGCGCTTTGCAGAATATACTTCGCAAAATAACCAGACGTGTGGAGTAAGGAAACTTGCCCAACGTTTCTCGCTGCCAGGAATCCAACCGGGTCTTCTCGTTTGCGAGGCAAGTGCTATAACCGCTGAGCTATGGGGCTACACCATGCGTAGCGCCTGTGTAAAGTTCGGTCACGCTCTTTCCCCATTGAGTCAGAAGTTTGCGGGTTCAAACCCCACGTCGGGAATAGAGTTTGAACCCACAAATCCACTTTGTTTGTGTGAGCAATGATTCACAACAGAACCACAACCAGTTACGAGACACATGACGGTAACAGACAGACAGGTGTCGCAGCAGAAATAATTTATTATACGATGTGGAGACAGAAAGGTTTACTTATTTCGTGTAGACGTAGAGAGATAGAGCAACAGGGAAGCACTGGTTGTATGTTTTAAAGAGAACATGTTCAATCTTAATGTGCGGCTCAGGTAAGCTTTCCTCGTCAGGACTTTGCAATATAATAATAACAGCTTTGATTTATTTAGTGCTCCTCAGGCAAAGTCGCGATCCCAGAGCGCTTGACAGTGGTGGAGCACAACCCGTCTTAATCCCAACTTTGAACTCAGGTCCGAATCCCTGTCTGTGCAGCGCCTCGGGACATCCTCCTGACGTGAAAACAGACATTGGTGATTTATTCTGTAACTGCAGGTGCGCTCTGTGCACAGTTTAAGCTGTTGGGGAAGGATATGTGAAAGAGAGGAACCCATTTCCTTTTGTATTCACGATACTGCCTCTTCTTTTCCCTGTTCCAATCTATTTTGGACACTTCCTATTGTAATCCCTCAATACTTCTTGTTCTCTGAACAGTAAAAATAATACTAATCCTTGCATTTGATATCACTTCGCCTCAAAGCACTTCACAGAATATACTGTAAAGTGTAGTGACTGTATATTTTGTAGGCGAAATGCAGCAGCTAATTTTTTTAAGGGATTACAGTGCTTTTCACGTCTTCTAGACGTCTCAAAGCGCTTCACCGAATATGCTGTTTAGTGAATAAATTGTATATTTGTGGGCGAAACGCGGCAGATGATTGCGCGCAGCAGTGTCCCACAAACAGTCGTGGATTGAAAACGACCAATTTCTTATTGTTTTGTCTTTGGAGGGATTATTCCCTGTGGGGGTTCAAGCCCCAGGTCGGGAATAGAGTTCGAACCCACAAATCCACTTTTGTTTGTGTGGGCAGTGATCCACAATACAACCGCAACCAGTGAGTAAGGAAGGAACAGAAATGCAATTAGCCACCGAGTCGTATAATAATACATATACGGTCCATTCACTTTACCGCATATTCTGTGAAGCGCTTTGGGACGTCCAGAAGACGTGAAAAGCGCTATATCAAATGCGAGGATTATTATTATTAGATTTTGGAGGTGAAACACGGAGCCAATCGTGCAGAGCAGTGTCCCGCGAGCAGTTGTGGACTGAAGGTTCCTACTTACTGATAGGTAAGCAGAGGGCGGGTGGAGTAAAGAAGTTTGCCCAATGTTTCGCCCTGCTGGTCCTCTTGCTTGCGAGGCAAGTGCTCTAACCAATGAGCGACATGAATCCACCCTGTATAGCACCTTCCCTATGTAAAGTTCGGCTGTACTCTCTCCTCCGAGTCAGAAGTTTGTGGGTTCAAGCCCCACGTCGGGGAACAGCACTTGAACTGACAAATCAGCACTGTTTGTGTGAGCAGTCATCCACAACAGAACCACAACCAGTTTTGAGACACATGACGATAACAGACAGAAACGTGTCCCAGCAGAAATAATTTATTATGCGACGTGGAGACAGAAAGGTTTACTTATTTCATATATAGAGAGAAACAGAACAGCAGAGAAGCACAGGTTGTGTATTACTGTGTGAAAGCGAACATGTTCAATAAAACTGCAATACAATAACAACAACAACTTGCATTTATACAGCTCCCCTCACGCAAGGTAGCGTCCCAGAGCACTTGACAGTGGTTGAAACATGACGCTGAGATAGGGAGAGAGGGGAGGTAACCGGGGGGGCAGTCCCCTTGTCTCACTCGCCTTCTTCAAGACCTGTCTCGAGACCCCCTTCGACTGCACCTTCGGTCACGCTCTCATCCTCCCTGGCGTCCACTCACCATCAGCTCGGGTCCAAATGCCTGATCCAGCACCTTGGGACGTCCTCCCGACGTGAAAGGCGCTGTGTAAATGTCATTTGTTGTTGTTCATTCATCGCCATTCAAAAGACCGGACCGGCGTTATCCTGCTGTCCCATCCGCAACTGCCATTGGACTGCCTCCGGCAGACCATGCCTTCATATTGTGGCCTGAAATAGGGATCCTTTCCTGGTCCTGTCCAAGGGACGACGTCGTCTGTGAACTGACACTCGTGGGGGACCGTTCTGTTAAAGCACATCCCTTTCATGCACAGAGAAATCTGTGGGAGAAGAATATGTGAAGGAGAAGAATCCATTTCCTGTTGCATTCAAGATAGTTCCCCTGTTCCGATCTGTTCTCCTGGACACTCCCTGTTCTAATCCCTGAATACTTCGTGTTCTCTGAACAATAAAAAAAATAATACGAATCCTTGCATTTGATAAAGCGCCTTAATCGCGCCTCCAAAGCGCTTCACAGAATATATGTGTGTATATATGCAGTGACTGTACATTTTATGGGCGGAATATGGCAGCCAATTGCGCATAACTGTGTCCCACAATCAGTTGTGGATTGGACTAATTTTTTTCCGGGTTTATTACCCCGGGTACCAGAGGCGCGTGTGTGTGCGTGTGTGTGTGTGTGTGTGTGTGTTGGAGTAAGGAACGGGCCTAAGGTTTTGCCCTGTCCCGCCCGGGAATCGATCCCAGGTCCGCTCATTTGCGAGGCGAGTGCTCCAGCAAGTGTGCCGCAGGACTCCATTACGTTCGTGCACTTCCCTGGAAGTGCCTGTGTATTTGACAGGCACTTCCTGTTCTATTCCAGGACACTTCTACTCGGGTCTATATTCCTTGCCCGTCTGTACCTCACAGTTACAGCCTGACTGGTAGTTGCCCATTATTGAAGTTTGCTGGAACCAAGTCAACTCTTTCCAGAGCTTCAGGAAGGAACATCGATAGAGAAAGATGCTGTTTTTGTTGTGCACCTTTCCTGTGGGTTGAAGGGAAATCGGAAGGAAGGAACAGAAATGCAATCAGTCACTGAGAGTCATATAATAATAATACATTATAACATTATAATAATTTGGTCACTCAAACCCCAACTGTTTGTGCGACACTACTGTGTGCAATTGGTTGCCACGTATCGCTCACAAAATCTGCAGTCACCACACTTTACAGTGTATTCTGTGAAGTGCTTTGAGACGTGTTAAGATGCTGCATCAATGCAAATATTATTTTTATTTGCCCTCGGCCCCATTTCGCTCCACCCCACCATCGTTTGGATCTTGGCTGTTCTGCCCTCTGCTCTCTGTTACTCCATTCCTCCCTTCTTGCAAGACGCTTCTCAAAAGGTGACTCTTTCCCCTCAACATTGCATTTACATTCACACGTAGGGCAGCGTCCCAGAGCGCTTGGCAGTGGTGGAGCACGATGCCGATGCCGGGGGAGAGGTGGGGGGTGACCGTAGGCACAATCGAAGAGGAAGGTCTTCAGACATAACCTGAAGATGCACAATGTGGGGGATAGACGGAGGAGTCGAGGGTGAGAGTTTCGGAGCTTCGGGGCATAGTGGCTGGAAATGCGGCCACCGATGGTGCAAACGGAGTGTAGTGTTCAGGCTGCAAAGTTTTGGATTTGTTTGATAGTGGATCCGAGGAGATTAAAGTACACTTACCAAACAGCAAAAATTCTCTATTTTGAAAATAGTCTCCAGGGTTATAGCCACAGGAAAGTCTACTCCCAGTGTAAACTTCTTGAACTTCTTGGATGAGATTGACTCCTTTGATGATCTACCCAGAGAATAGATGTAACAATGAATAATATGCTTCTGTTCAATCTGAACATGATAAAACATGATAATAATCCCTCCAAAAACAATAATAAATCGCTCATTTTCAATCTACGACTGTTTGTGGGACACTGCTGTGCGCAATCGGCCGCCGCGTTCGCCCACAAATATACAGTCGATTCACTTTACAGTGTGTTCCGTGAAGCGCTTTGGGACGTCCTCCCGACGTGAAAAGCGCTATATCAAATGCCATTATTATTATTATTATTATTAAAACGGAGAATTCCGTGCATTCCACCTACACATGGAAATTCCCGAGATAAACTCTTGGAACGGGATCGGGTTCTCTCTCTCTCCCCCCCCCCCCCCCCCCCCCCGGTTTGCCCTTCCAGCTCCTGCCAATAAGCCAGTCTGGGCTGGGCCCTGCGCACGGAGGGTTAGAACAGGTAACCCATGTGAAAGAGCGGCCGAGCCTGGCTGTGCCACAGTGTAAGTAACATACCACTAGTTGCCTGACTTTGAAATAAACCAAATTGCCCCAAAGGTCTCTTTCTGGTGAAGTCAACTTCGGACTTGTTATTATGCATCTTATGGCTGAAAAAAAGGTTGAGAGAAAAGGCATTGATTTAATGTTGAATACGTTGCTCCCATTTTCCACACTCCCATTGCTTCAAAGCCCTTCCCGTACGTGTGGTCCTGTAGCTCAGTGGTTTGCGCGCTCGCCTCACAAGCGAGAGGACCCCGGTTTAATTCCCAGGCGGGACAGGTCGGGACAAAACCTCAGGCAAGTTTCCTTACTCCACACATACTCCTCTGTCTACCAGCAGTAAGTACATCCCTAACCCGCTCCTTAACTCCCAGCCACCGCCTCCTTTGCCCCCTACTCACAGACATCATAATAACATAGATAATCCTTGTATTTGATAGAGCGCTTTTCACGTCTTTGAGACGTAAATATAATAAACCTCTCCCTGTCCACTGCACCGTTCCCACCCCTCTAAAAACGTCCGTCATCACTCCTACCCTTAAAAAAAAAACCCTCCCTGGACCCATCCCTGATCTCAAGCTATCGCCGCATCCCCAACCTGCCTTTCCTTTGCAGGGTCCTGGAAAGAGTCGTTGCTTCACTGGTTCCTCTCCCGCCACTCCCTTCATGAACCCCTTCAGTCAGGTTTCCCGGCCGCCCGCAGCACAAATGACACTTTGTCCATCTGTGACCAGGGCTCCCTCTGCCTCCTCGTCCACCTCGACCTCTCAGCTGCCTTCGAGCGCTCTATCCTCCGCTGCTTCTCCTCTCACCTCAACCTTCGTGGTCCTGATCCTACCCCTCTCCACTTCATCTCCACGAACGGCTTCTCCTCTCACCCCCGCACCATCTCGCGTGGCGTTCCTCAGGGCTCTGTCTTTGGTCCCATCCTGTTCAACATCTCTATGCTCCCTCTTGGTGAGATCATCCGCAGACATGGGGTCAATTTCCCCCAATAGACACCAAACTCTATCTCTCTGCCTCCACCCTCAACTCCAGGACCACAGCTGTCCTGATAGAGAGCTGACGTTAAACGTCAACAAGACCGAGACCCTCCTGATTCGCTCCCGTCAGCGCCTCCAAAGCTCAGACTCTTGACAGCATCACCATCCAAGGTGCACCCGCTGCACCTTACTAAGCCGTCACTGTCTCACACCAGCGAGACCCTTGTGCACGCATTCATGACATCCGGACTTGACTATGCAAACTCCCTGCGCGTTGGCCTCCCCAACTCCTCCCTCCATAGGCTGCAGACCACCCAGAACTCTGCGGCCCGTGTCCTCTCCCGTATCAGGCTCCGTGACCCTATCACCCCCCATCCTCGCCCGACTCCACTCGTTTCCCATCGCACATCCTGATCCTCACTTTCAAAGCCCTGCATGGCCTTGCTTCTCCCTACCTCTGTGACCTCCTAAACCCCCTACCAACCTGCCTGCTCCCTCCGCTGAGTGGGGTCTGGCCTCCTTCATGTTCCCCACCTCGCCAACCCCACCATTGGCAGGTGGGCCTTCTGCCACTCTGTCCCCACCCTCTGGAACTCCATCCCGCAATCCCTCGTTTTGTCCCCTCCCTTGAAGACTCATCTCAAGACCCTCCTCCTCTTCGACTGCGCCTTCGTCATCTTCCTTCCGCCTCTGCCCTCCACCCTCCCCGATTCCGACCCCTCAGCTCGGGTCCGAAACACCGATAATCCGGTACCTTGGGGCACCTCCCAACTTGAAAGGTGCTGCGCAAATGTCATTTGTTGTTGTTCTGTGAAGCGCTTTGAGACGTCTCGAAGACGTGATAAGGTGCCATATCAAATGCAAGGATTATTATTATTATTCTTATTCTCTCCCAATGTCCACACTCTCACTGTATCCGGAGCGAAATGGCCACTCACCCACTTGAGATACACAGATGGAGGTCTGTGGATGATTAATTGGACAATCACAGGATGATTGTCTCCCAACAGATAATATGGCCGCTAGAAATCCCAGGACCTTGATGTTCATGGCTGTTTGTCAAAGAATAAATTTGATCCGAGGGAAGATAGGAGACTTCTGGAGATGTCTTGGCCTCTCTTACAGTTGTTTCCTCTACTTGCGTGTGCATCACACGGACCTGACGAACCGAGAGAGATATACACACACTCACACGCAGAAAAGCACACAGTCAGATGGAGAGAGACACACACAGAGACAACAACAAAATGGAGTCCTGTAGCTCAGTGGTTAGAGCACTCGCTTTGCGAGCGAGAGACCTCAGTTCAATTCCAGGCAGAGGGCGAAACCTCGGGCAAGTTTCCTTACTCCACACAGAGCCTAATAATAATCCCTTAAAAAACCAAAAACAATAATAAATTGGTCATTTTCAATCCACGACTGTTTGTGGGACATCGCTGTGCGCAATTGGCCGCCGCGTTCGCCCACAAATATACAGTCAATCCACTTTACAGTGTGTTCTGCGAAGCGCTTTGGGACGTCCTCCCGGCGTGAAAAGCGCTATGTCAAATGCAAGGATTATTATTATTAAAATTGCATTACCTTGGTCTGTATTCCCTTGAGTTTAGAAGGTTGAGCGGGTGATCTGATTGAAGTGGTTAAAATGATAAAGGGATGCGATACGGTAGCTTCAGAGGAACTATTTCCTCTGGTGGTGGGGGGTGGAATCCAGGACAGAGGGGCATCATCTTAAATTTAGAGCTCGGCCATTTAGGAATGAAATTAGGAGGTTTTTTTTCGGACGTCCCAAAGCGCTTCACGGAACACACTGTACAGTGAATTGACGGAGCACAGACAGACAGATAAACAAGAGACACAGCAGTTACCCCCAATCTCAGTCAGTGTCACCTGTGTCTCAGTTAAAACGTAATACTCTCACTCTTCTCTCCTAAGGTGACAAGTCTTACCTTCCGTCTCTCTCACACTCTGTCTTTCTCACTCACTCTCTCACTGGGTCGGTGGTCGCTTGGTCAGTCGGTCACTCGCTCGCTGTCTCTCTCTCTCTCTCTCTCCGTCCCTCTTCCTCTCTCTTCAATCCAAGTACATGTAGCCGACTTATCAGTCCCTCCCACAGCCTCAACCTGCCTCCTGCCCTGGTTGGTTGGTCATGGTTTGAGAGCTCACAGTTAATGCAACACATATGTCATTTATCTACAGCCTTTCTTCTATGTAAACTTCGGTCGCCCTCTCTCCTCTGAGTCAGAAAGTTGAGGGTTTAAGCCCCACGTCGGGGACTTCGAGCTCACAGTCTACGCTGACACTGTAGTGCTGCGGAGACGCCGTCCTTCAGACGAGACCTTAAGCTGAGTTTCCGTCTGCGTCTGTTCATGTGGATGTTAAGGGATCTCCCATAAAGCTATAGGAGGTGTCTGACACACACGGAAACCCATCACCGTTGCTTAAGAGTCTCCAAACCAAACTGAGAATTCCACGCATCCCACCTACATAATAATAATAATCCTTGCATTTGATATAGCGCTTTTCACGTCGGGAGGACATCCCAAAGCGCTTCACAGAACACACTGTAAAGTGAATCGACTGTATATTTGTGGGCGAACGCGGCGGCCAATGGCGCACAGCGATGTCCCACAAACAGTCGTGGATTGAAAATGACCAATTTATTATTGTTTTGGGTTTTTTAAGGGATTATTATTAGGCTCTGTGTGGAGTAAGGAAACTTGCCCGAGGTTTCGCCCTCTGCCTGGAATTGAACTCAGGTCTCTCGCTCGCAAAGCGAGTGCTCTAACCACTGAGCTACAGGACTCCACGAACCGGAACACATGGAAAACCCAGAGATAGATTGTTGGAATGGAACCCGCGCTCTCTCTCACGCTCTCTCTCTCTCTCTCTCTCTCCCGGGAGGGACACATCCTGCTTACGTAATTCCGGAGCGTATTATGCACAGGTTGGCGAGAGCCAAGGCTTGGGGGGGGGGGGGTGCATTGGGAAAACCAGCTAAAATCACATCGCTTGCCATTGAGAGCACCGCTTGCCCAACTAGCAAGACCTACCCGTTAGTGCTTTGCCCGGCGGCACAGAAGGAGGCCATTCGGCCCATCGTAGCTGTGCCGACGCTTTGAAAGAGCTCCCAACTAGTCCCACTCCCCCGCTCTCACCCTATTTATTGCCTTACAGATTTTTTCTTTTCAAGGAACTATCCGATTCCCTTTTGAAAGCTGCTATCGAATCTGTGCGTCCCAGACTATAACAACTCTCTGGTTTTCTTGGCTCACTTTTGCTACCTTTTTAAAAATAGGAGTGACATCTGTCTTTCTCCAGTCCCAGGGCACCTCCGAAATATTCAGCGACAGATTTGTCCCAGAGTCCCTGCAACTCCTCCCTGATAATAATAATAATCGTTGCAATTGTTACAGCGCCTGATGAGGTCTCTGAGACGTCTCAAAGCGCTTCACAGGATATACTGTGAAGTGTAGTGACTGCATATTTTGTGGGGG